>NC_136993.1:49438976-49459582 GCF_032717465.1 Coenobita brevimanus | reverse complement strand
GAGGAGCAGCGACCATTGAAATAGCGACATAGTAAAGAGATAAAAGACGCAACAGTCTTGCGAAAAGCGAAGAGACAGAGGTCGAAGGGAGTCAATAAAGAATGGGGATAGTTAATGAGATGAAAAGCTACTGACTTAACCCTACTTGAGAAGAGCTGTATGTGGAGAACCTCCACACACATGCGACTTGTACTCCACACAGGGGCGGATAAAACCCGTGTATAGAGTCAACAATTGTGCAGGGGTAAAAAAGGAATGGAGTTGGCTTAGCACTCCCAGTCTCTTGGAAGCAGGGTCTTTACAATAGATGTAATATGATCTTTCCAAGATAAGTCCCGAGTGAATGGAAACCCCAAGCATGTTCAAGGATGATGCAGGATTAAGCAGGAGTATTATTAAACATTAGTGGGAATCACCTGTGGAAGATTTTGGTGGGGTTGATAGGTGTAAGAACCGAGTCTTTGATGCTTTTATTAAAAACAACAAGATTGATTTTTACCCCAGTCAGAGATACGAGCTGGAAAGTTTCAGACATTAGGTGTCCCATAGCCTCATCCCTTTGTTTGTTGAAGTAACTGCTGAGATGGACGTTGCGGGAACCAAATGAGAGGTGAAGGGGTGGAGTCATCCAGCAATACTAGTGGATAGGGTTACATGTGCAGCTTAGAAGGTCATTGATGAATAAAAGGAAGAGAGTTGGTGACATTAGGACAGAGACCTGAGGAACACCACTAAGTTGATAGATCTAAAGAAGGAAGAACTGATGTCCGTCTACAACAGTGGCTATAGAAACGACCAGAAAGAAAGCTATAGATGAAGGCACAGATAGAAGGATAGAAACCGTAAGAGGGTAGTTTGGAAATTAAAGATTTGTGCCAGACTCGATCAAAGCCTTTTGAGATGTCAAAGCGCAATGGCAAACTTTCACCAAAGTCCCAAAAGGAGGATGACCAGGAGTCTGAAAGGTAGGTGAGAAGATTGCTATTGGAGTGTCCCTGACAGAACCCATCCTGATGAATCTAGAAAGAAGGGTGTGATAGGAAAGATGCTTTAAAAATTCTTTTATATTAAGAATAGGACTCCAAAACTTTTGAGATTCAGGATGTTAAAGCAAATTGGACAGATAGTTAGAGGGTTGGGAATGGTCAATTCCTTCTTTGGGACTGACTGAATGAGAGCAAACTTCCAGCAAGAAGGAAAGGTACAATTTGATAGAGAAAGACGAAAGAGTTTGCCTAGACAGAGGTGTAAGCACAGATGCACAGTTCTTGAGAACAACAGGGAGAGGACTCCATCAGGCCCATATGCCTTGTTAGTGTTTAGGCCTGTGATGGCAGAAAATACATCAGCTGAAGAAGAAATTTTTATGCTCAGTTATGAGGGAAGTCAGAGGGGGAAGTGAAGGAGGGAACAGCACCGGAATCATCTAAATTGGAATTGGAGGAGAAAGTATGAAAGCGAAGAGATCTGCTTTATCAGTAGAAGAGATAGCTACAGAACCATCCAGAGTAGAAAAAGAGGAGGGAAGGATGATGAAGGTAAAGGATTGTTAGAAAGGATTTGGCAAGGTGCCAGAGAAGGAGTAGAGAAGAATTTCGTGTTGTAGAGATGAGAGCATTTATTTTGGGATGAAATTATTTTTAGCAGAGCGAAGAACAGACTTAGCACGATTCCGGGAATAAGAAACATAAGCAAGATGTGATTCAGGGGCGGGTTGGGTCTGATACCTTTAATAGGCCCTGTCCTTGTTGCAGACAGCATTAGGGAACAAGCGTGATTAAACCAAAGGCTTTCTTGCCTTAGCTCAAAGGATATAGAGAAAAAGAAATGTATGCTTCCATACCCTAGAGAATAACTCTCCATAATGTGCAAGGCACACCTTAGATGGCTCCCAGGCCATGGAAGCAATAATCATTCCAGGGAAAATCAAAGAAGCTCTGTCTGAGGGTGGCCTCCCAATCCGCAGCTCCAAAGTGCCACAGACAGATGTTTCTCTTCCCGGGAGGGTTCACAGGCCATTACCGGAGGCTTGAATAGGACAGGGTTAAAGGTGATAAGATTGTGATTGGAGGAGTCCAATGGAGAGAAAAGATTAACAGTGTAAGCAGAAGGATTAGTTGTAAGGAAAGAGGTCAAGTATGTCCGGAGCTCTCTCCAAGGCAGTCAGGGATACAGGTAAGGCGCTGTACAATCTGCTCTAGGTCATGAACCCCTTAACCGCGGGGCATCACTTTTGTGACGCTCGGGTGCAATGGATCATACTGCGGGGTGTCACTCATGTGATTCTGTGTTATTTTGAATTCGCCCTGGCTTTCAAGTGGTTTCTTGTATCATTTGTCAGTACTGCCAGTGTCTAACAATAGTCAGTGCTGCTATTGTCATCTGTACTCCCATCTTTTGTTGACATTTTAGCCATTTCTCCCGGTTCTTGACTCCCCGCCTTACCTCCCCTCCATTACCCTCTCCTCCCTCCTGCCCCAGCTGTGCTGTGCTAGGCAAATCTTGCCTGGATTTTTCCACTTATTTCATCCATTGGAATGAGCCCTATGCCCTATTCGTATAAAAAATAATATACAGTATATAAAAAAGAAAAAAAGGTAATTGATAGTGCCATATACCTGGAATTGGCTAATTATCACCTAACAACACCCCATGTGTCTCATTCGCTAATTTTCCCTGTTTATTTCTCTTTGAAATATGCTGTATGACCTGTTCTCATAATAAAAATATGTATGAGAAAAGAAGGGAGAAGCCTAAGTGGTATTTACATTCACATGGAACTACCTAATTTTTTATGTATTGTCTAGATTTCCTGCCAATCATTTCACAGCATATAAACTAGCAGCTGTTACCACGCTGAAGTTGTCAACCCTTGGTGGCCCCATATCCGCCTTGTCATTCAGTTCAGTCTTGTCTCTTGAGATGAAACCACGTTGCACTCGCGCCCCTCCATTTCTGCCACTTCTAGAGGACCCTGTGACCTCTACCCCTACTAAACCTCGTGTGGGGGGTAAGGGACTAAGTGACTCTGCTGTGGAACGTTAACTGACTAATTTATCCATGATAATGATGGACAGTGACTGCAATCTTTCTGATGAATCGTGTGATAAGACAGTGGAGGAAATGGCGATAAACTCCCAATATGAGTGCTTCAGTGTCCCAGGTTCATCCTGGCTCAAAGGGAAAGGAGCCCTTAGTTACTGGACCTGACAGTGTATAACATAGTGTAAATAAAATAGAAATGTAAATTATTACTAATATAAGAATATGAGTACAAATACTTGGAGTAATGACAGTGATAGTGAAAGCTTTGCTCTCTGCGCTAGTTTACTGAACGAGAAACTGAATGCCTGGAGTGAAAATAAACTACTACTACTGAAGGAAATTTATGGATAAATACTATACATATATATATATATATATATATATATATATATATATATATATATAAAGTACTAGGAATATAAAGTGTGAGTGTGTTTATGAATAATTAATGACAGAATACCAGTGGGAAACAAGCGCGAGTGGGAAGCTGGTACGTGCTCATAATTTACATTGCTATCACAGTGTTTGTTTTTTTTAGTATGGATTCGAAACTACTTGAAAATCATAGAATAGTGTTTCTAGTGATAATATCAGGCTGTGGTAATCATATTATGGGGTGTCGGGAAGTGTAAAGTGGAGACTTCGTTACCCAACTTCAAAAGTCTCCACAAGTCCTACAGTAGTCGACAAAGGCTCAACAAACATCTCAGGAGAAAGCTGAAGGAATGTGCCATAAGCATATATAATTATGATATTCTAGGACTAATAACTGATTTTTGGCAAATATTTTTAAAAAGTCAGTCGGAGCACGAATATCCCTGCGTGAGGTGCCCGGACTGCCTCCGACATGCCCCCGGTTAAGGGGTTAAGGATAGATAAGGAGTAGGCTTGTTCACCAGGTGGATCAGCGAAAGGAGAGGAGAGCCAAAGGTGGTGGTGAACATTGAAATCTCCAAAAATGGAGATTTAAGAGAAAGGAGAAATGGATAGAATGTGTTCCATTGTAGAAGTAAGATAGTCAAAGAATTTTTGATAGCCAGTAGAATTAGGGGATAAGTAAACAGCTCATATATATTTAGTTAGAGAATGACAAAATAGCCAAAGCCAGAGTGTAGAGAATTTAGAAGAATCAAGTTCAGGAACACGAGAGCAAGATAAGTCTTTGCATATATAAACACAACAGCCACCTTTGGCTTTGAAATGAGTATAGAGAAAGTAGTACGGTACAGAAAAGGGTTTGCTCTCAGTTGCCTCAGACAGCTGAGTCTCAGTTAGAAAGAGGTGAGGTTTAGAGGAGGATAGGTGGTGCTCAACAAAGCGAAAG
The DNA here is from genome assembly GCF_032717465.1 of Coenobita brevimanus. Classification (NCBI taxonomy): domain Eukaryota; kingdom Metazoa; phylum Arthropoda; class Malacostraca; order Decapoda; family Coenobitidae; genus Coenobita; species Coenobita brevimanus. The sequence continues at coordinate 49,455,213 of NC_136993.1, read as the reverse complement.
TTAGAGGAAAGGCCACGAATGTTGCAGAAATGAAGAAGAAGTGAGTCAGACAGTGGTTCCAGGCAGCTCAAGTCATCACCGGAAGAGGGGCGGAAGGTGGGGGCATTTATGGTCCCCCCCCCCCGGGGACTCCAAGGCTGGGTGTTCAGATGACATAATTTTGCTTTTGAATTTTGGAAAAAGAAGTGTAGTGCGTACTGTGCATGTAGTTTAGTGTTGACAGTTAGAGAAACTTGTATTGGAGAGCATGCTGGCCTACGCTCTGTGTTACTGAGACACTGAAAAAGGTCAGCAAAGGGGTGATGGTCAGGAACTAGTCCCGAGAGCTGATGAAACAGGAGCTCCAGCTCTCCCTGTAATCAGCTTTCCATCCATCTCGGGAGTACCTCCCTGCTCGACTGGTGCTACATAGATAATTTATGGACCACAGTATTTTTTAAAATAAAATACATAGCGTATAGTACAATGTAGTATCATTGAGCACATGCACACATGAACATTGGTAAAGTAAATAACTGGATTTTTTTTTTAAATAAAAGTCTAAAGGTATATTCGCTCAACTGTAAGCCAGCTATATGCTGTTATACTGTATGTATACATTCATTCATTCCAGCAGTAGCTCAATTGTAAATTTTTAAAAAATCACGAATTTCGTCATACATAACCTCCGGGACTAGGTTTCCTGAGATTTTAGCCTATATCTCTTGAATCTTGTTAGATCCATACAAAAATATAAGGTGTTGTGTGTTGGAGTAGTGTTCCACACCATGTTAGTGTTGCACAACATGCACCTCTGTCTGCACCAGGCCACACTGGCACAGACGTTCATGCGATGGCTGGCGACCTCGACCACGCCTAATCCAGCAACACGTCTTACACACTAGGCTGTGACCATTTACCGAGAAACAGGGGTGTACCTAGAGATTTGGGGGCCCGGGAGGCTAGGTTCTTTGCGGGGTCCTCCCACCAGGAGGGAAGCACCGCAAAGAACCCAGCCCCCTCTAATTCTCATAACTTATCTAATATCTCAGCCGAGATTGTCGGGATGATATATATATATATATATATATATATATATATATATATATATATATATATATATATATATATATTATATATATATATATATATATATATATATATATATATATATTTATATATTTATATATTAATAAAAAGCTTAAAAATTTTTAAGACTTTTGGGGGCCCCCCTAAATTAGGGGCCCAGGGGGCAGTTTCAAACCCCCCCCCCCCCCTCAGGTACGCCCCGGCCGGGAAACGGGTCAAAGGCAGACTGTGAGATTAATTTATTGTATGTCTGGTGTTATAAAGAGCATGTACGCTGAAGTTAGGATTTATCTTTGCCTAAGTTCTGCGTCTGGACGAGTCGCTGTTCAGAATGTCTGACACTGTATCTTGTATGTCAGCGTGTGTGTCTCACGTCGCTAATTACATACTGGCAATGAGTGTGGATGTTACTATGTTACCGTTAATCGCTGTTTTTATCGCAAAAGCAAGAGGATCATCATTCATGGTTGATGTTCCTAGCCACATCTTACGGAAAAACCTGTGTTGTTTATTTTTCATAAATTGGGGCAGTGAAAGGTACCCTGCCTCTGTGTAACAAATCTCATACTCCTAGTAGCTCGTTAAGACATCACGTGTATTGCTTTACCATAGATTTTAGATCAGCAGCCAACCAAGATTCACGGCCATACAGTAAAGTGCACATTTATGCTTCACCAAACATTCGTCTTTTTACGATAAATGGAATGTCATTACTTTTCCTTATAAATGATACGAATTTAAACTCGTGAGATCTTTGATGTTGCGTGTGTTTTGACGGTGGATGTTGTGGAGCCGTCTGCTGAGAAAGGTGAACCCAAGTATACACGTACGTACTTGTCACACCGCTCCACTACTATGTCACGTACATGCAGCGGCGCCTCCCCATCTTTATCGCCATTAACTACAAAAAATTTCGTTTTCACTGAATTCAATTTCATTCCGTAGTCAGTGTAGTAGTTTCGCAAAAACTTAATTTTCTTAATCATGTTGGGTCTTGTAGCTACCAAAATTGTGTTGTCCTTGAGGACTAAAGCATGAAGCCAAGACAAGAGCCCATCTACCCCTGCTCCTTCTTTTACCATCCTTTTGAGATCATTAAATACAATGAGAATTGACATGAGGTGGGTGAGCCCTGGCGGACCCACACCATTACCGTGACCACCACTGAGCCGAGAACGTTTTCTGTGACGGCATACGTGGGCTCCAGGGCCACCTGCATCACTGCACCACACCCCAGTCGTCTCAGCACACGAAACAACATACAGCAAGGAACCAAGTCGTACGCCTGAGAAAAATCTTCAAAAGAAACAGAGTTTATATCTTCTCCTTCATGCAAGATCACACAAAATACATACAGTTACAATGCGTTCTATACAACGTTGGTTTTCCTGTATGTCAGCTTGCTCCCATTATGGTATGAACCAACTTTTCTGCCGTGATCATAATATCACATCATACAATTTTGCACAACTATTTATTACACATATGCCCCTGTAATTTTTCTTAATTATATTGTAAGAAACTTTGCACGAGTCCAGGCGATGTGATACAGACCTTGACTGAAAATCAGGTTAAAAAGTGTCGTTGTGAGAAGTAACCAGGGTCCAGTATGAGACAGCCCTGGCATGTACTCAATATGGATGGTGGGTGTTAGCGCTGAAATGGTGACAAGTAGAGGTGTATGGTATGTGGAGGACTACTGGACCTTGGGAACAGGATGCAGAGCCTATGCCCAGAGTCGGACACATAATCTTAATAAAGGGAAAACCCTAAAAACTCCAGAAGTAAGTCCATCTGGTCCGTAGGCCTTATGTGGACTCATACATATGACTTCTTTCTCCATTCCGTTACCAGATATTCGTTGATCTTTTTTTGATACGGTTTCATTGCTTACAATATCATTCATGGAAAGCTGCAAGTGGGATGTTGAATTCTATACACTTTCAATGAACACTTTGAAATCATGATACGATGGTTTGATGCAAGGATTATTATCTGCCTTGAATTCACCACACCAATCCACAATTCTCCATATCTAAGACCATTTTTATTACTTAACTTTCTCTCACATCTTCCCAGACTCATTTCCTTATTGTGATTACCATCGTCATTTACATGTTCGTGCCTTCCATACCCAGCACTCCTCACACACTCCAATTGTGACTAAGTTAATCGTGCCACACACTCGTCGGCATCTGCATCCATATCGGGAGTCTCATTCTCAGCCAGCTTCCATTGTAACAACTCTGTATTAATGTATTTTACACCAACGGGTTTAACAGTCTCGTTCCTGGGCACATATTCATATAAAACGGCGTGATCAACTAACCCTCCTGTTCGAGGTTTCAATTCTTCAAAGCTCTTTTGCAGATTGACATGGTTACTGATTGGGAGGTATCATCAGATGGCAATGAACTTGCTTGATAACATGCAAATCATTTACTATACTCAATATATTAGGGGTCAATTTGGAAACCTCTAATTATTCAGACATCCACTCTTCACTCTTCCAATAGGTTTGATCATGTACCTTTAGGTTATCCAGAACTATCATTCCAGTTTGTATCCAAATAACAGACAAGGTGTTATCTTTTGGGCACTGAATGAGGTCTGCTATACGAGAGTATGAATGCTATATACCAGTAGAGTACACATTGTGAGCACGTGACGAGTGAGCGAGCGCCATGTTTTCACAATCTTCCTCTGAAATAATATTATAGGCACAAGCTCCGATATTTACTTCCTATAGCTGATGCCGATAAACACAGTATTACAATGGAAAAATCTTGTAAAATCTGACTTTGTAAATGAGGTGTTTACCGATTGGAGCCAAACACTCCCTTGGAAAACTCGAGATTCCAAGGGGTTCCTACTCCTTTATGGGCGAGTTTTTAGTTGATAACAAGATTTATTGAATGAATGTATCACATGCAGAAAGAATTGCTACTCAACCTCACTTAGGAGTAAAGATATTAGTTTCTGTTTAACCTGCCGCGTGCCAGCTATTTTTAGCCCTATCGGTCACCCCCATCCCGGTCATTTTTTGACTTTTTTTTTATTGGACAAAATGATAGATTTTGATATGAAAGCAACGAATTTCACGATTAAAATACTTTCCAAAACTCACAAATGGGTTTTATTGAGTCATGCATACTCGTATACAGGTATTCCGTTCTCTCACGCTCGCCACGTAGGTGAGAGAAAGCCGTTTTGTATGTAAGGTAGGCTCAGGTATTTATTTTGGAAAGGTATAGCAATGTTCAGTACATTTTTCTGATTACTTATTACTTCAGCATCTGTCACAAGTTGCATGTCTCTTGCACTGTGAATGCATTGTCTTACACGTACTTGAAGATAGGTACAACCTGACTTCACTATGAACAGTCCTGGCACTTACAAGAAGGTATTTATAGCTTGACATCACTATGTACAGTTGTTACACTTCACTATGTACGGCACTGGATGAGGTACACAGGCAGAGTAAGGCAGAGCGAGTGTGAGGGGAGGAGTGAGTGAGTGTATGGCCTTGACTGCCTGAGGCATGATAGAGGAACAGTTAACATACATGCCTGCCAATTATTACCCGTGAATCTTGAAAAATGTGGTCACAGTGAATGTTTTAATTTTAAACCGTATTAAAACGGTACTGGCACTGACCACAGATTTTTGTTAGACCGTTTTAAACTGGCAGCACTGGCACGCAGCGGGTTAAAGTGAGGGTCAGGTAGGGCAGGGCTGCTCATTTCCAGACTTAACTGGGAGTGAATTGCTCACTTGCTCATAATCATCCTGTTAGGCAGCTCTACAAGAGTGGGGATCTCCCTAGCAAGACTACTGAGTCTTGCATTGAAGTCTCCAGCAAGAAGGAAGCTGTTGCCAACATTTTTAATTTCTCTTCAATCCATGCAAAGGAACTATTTGTATAATACTGAGAGTCAGGAGGAGTGACATTGCAAAAGGCAAATAAAGTTCTAGATGCAGATCAAAATTGCACCCATACCTGATCCTCAGTACTTGTGTCAACACTAGTGCCAGTATTAGCAATTAAGACTTTAACTACTGTAGAAAGTGTTCAGAGTGAGCAACCTCAGCCAAAGCCATTCTCATTAAAAAGGATCCGGAAACGGACTTGTCGATATAGGATCCAGATCCGGATCCGGATCTGGCCCCAAAATTAATCCATTCTTTCTTAGTCAATGGCCCACCTTTCCACAAAATGTCATTTAAATTCATTGAGACTTTTGGAGATATGCGGGATAGTTCAGATCCGGATCCAGATCAACCCCCAAATTTAATCATTTCTTCCATAACCAATGGCCCACCCTTCCACAAAATTTCATCATAATCCATTCAAAACTTTTTGAGTAATCACGGATCCGGATCCGTGGACAAAGGATCCGGATTCAGATCCATTCCAAATTTTAATCAGCTCTTTCTTGTTTCATGGAATACCTTTCTACAAAATTTCATGAAAATCCGCTTTTAACTTTTTGAGTAATCCTGCTAATGGACAAACAAACAAACAAACAAACTTGCGGTACAACATAACCTCCTTGGCAGAGGTCATGAGGACCACTGTACCTTCACGATGCGATGACCCTCCCACTTTACTCCTGTAACTAACAGATTTTGAAAGAGATACAGGAAGTTCTGTCTTTACTTCGTTAAGGCTGGCAGTATCATAATTCAGTAATTAGCTTTCGACCTCACACACACACACACACACACACACACACACACACACACACACACACACACACACGCATGTTTATGTGCTGCTAGTAAACATTACCATCCCGGGCATTCTATTCTATCTATCTATTGCTAGATGCCTCAATCACGTTCGGAGTGGCCACAAACAAATCGCCTCCACGTCGCCCGGTCCTCGCCATTTTACGGCCCTGCTTCCCCGTCTCTCACATATCTCTCCACCCCATCCCTCCATCTCATCCTCGGCCTCCCCCTCCCTCTTCCCCCCTCCACCTCACTCACGTACACTCTCTTCATCAGTCTTTCACCTTCCATCCTCTCCACATGGCCAAACCACCTCAGTGTATTCCTCCTAACGCTTCCTATCACATCCACATCCACACCACAACGCTCCTTTATATCCTCATTTGTCAGCCTGTCTCTCCATGTGACTCCACAGGCTCCTCTTAAATAACTCATTTCCACTGCTCTCACTCTTGACTTGTGTCCTTCCATCAACGTCAAAGCTTCACTTTCATATGTTAGAGTTGGTATCACAATACTGTCATGTAGTAAGTTTTTCACTTCCATGCTCACTTCCCTGTTTCTTATCACTTCTTTCAAGGAACCAGCAACCTTTCTTCCCTGTTTTACCCTTTCAAGCACTTCACCCTCCAAACCTCCATCCTTACTCATCACCCTACCCAAGTACTTAAACGTACTCACATTTTCCAATTCCTCACCATCCAACCTCGTTGTACATTCACTGACTTCACCTCTCTCAAAGACCATCACTTTACTCTTCCATACATTCACCTTTAGATTCCATTTCTTACACAATCTCCCAAACTCATCCACCAAGCCCTGCAGCTCCCCTTCGTCTTCACTCAACAACACAGTATCATCTGCAAACAACAGTACAGGGAGTTTCCAAACACTACCCTCTCTCACCAGGGCCACTCCAACATCCACTACCCTACCTTGTACCACTTTTATTACCCCATCCATGTACAGATTGAGCAACCATGGAGACATGACACATCCTTGTTTGAATCCGACCTTCAAACAGAAAAATTCACTTAGTTCACCATCCACACGCACTGCAGCCTTAGCACCATCATACATACTCTTCACAGCATTCAATAACTTCCCATCTACTCCAAATAATCTTAATACTTTCCACAATCAAAGTCTATTCACCCAGTCATATGCTTTCTCCAAATCAATGAAAGCCACAAACAACTTCTTTCCTTTCTCTAGAAACCTTTCCACTGAAGATCTAAGAATGAATATATGATCTACACACCCTCTTCCCTTCCTAAAGCCTCCCTGTTCTTCTCCAATTAATTCCTCTGTTCTTACTCCAACTCTGTCAATAAGTATCCTACCATACACTTTTCCTATTATACTAAGAAGACAAATGCCCTTATGATTACCACACACGTCTTTTTCCCCTTTTCCTTTGTACAAGGGAATAATTATACCTGACTTCCAATCCTCCGGGACTCTAACTTCATCCCAGGCTAATCTGCACATCTATTCTACTACTATCTCTCTTCCATGCTTCAGCATTTCACCACACACTCCATCAATTCCTGGGGCTTTCCCCAATTTAACTTTCTTTATTCCTTCCACAACTTCCATCCTACTGATTTCTTCCTGTCTTCTCACCTCCCTCCTTCTCCCAGCCATTCCACAGCCACTTATACTCGCATTACTTCCATCCTCTATGTTCAACAATTCCTTAAAGTGTTCTCTCCATCTGCTCACTTTTTCTCCCTTCTCCACTAGTAATCTACCATTTTTATTTTTCACTCCCCTGCTAACTTCATTTCCACCCTGTCTTACTCTCATCACTTCTTTCCAGGACATTTTCTTACAGTCCCTCCACTTTACACTCAAATTCCTTCCAAATTTCTCACCCACTCTTTTCTTACTCTCTCTTACTAATCTTTTCACCTCTCTCTTTCTACATATAACTCTTTCTTCTGCCTCTCAACTTCTTCCAAGCCCCTATTTCTCATCCATTCATTGTATGCTTTCCTCTTTTGTGCCACAGCCTGTCTCACCTCTTCAATTCACCACGCTGTTCCTTGCACCCCCTCCGTCTTCTCGTCATCCCACACACCACATCACATGCTGCACATATTTCTTCTGTGAATATCCTGCACACACCTTCCACGTCCCCCATCTGCTCCAATTCATATTTGCCCAATCGTTCCTCCACTTCTCTCTTATATTCTGCCTTGTTCTCATCCTCTTGTAACCTTTCCACTCTCCTTGCAAATACTCCTTCTTCCCGTCCTTCCCTTCTTCTATTTCTCCATCTTTTTTGGATTTTGATTCTGGCCACCACCAAGCAGTGATCAGAAAGTCCACTCCCCCAACCTCTATAAGCTCTTGCATCCATTACACATCTTTGCATCCTTTCATCCACACACACGTAATCAATCATTGCCTTCCTTTCATTCAGTTCACCACCCACCCTTCTCATCACTTGCCTTGTATACCTGTAGATCATTTTATGCCTGAAGTGGATATTGGTTATCACCAACCCCCTCCCAGCACAATGTCCACTAGCGCACTGCCATTCTCATCTATCTCAGCAGGCACACCCCACTCACCAACTATTCCATCCACCTTCACCTTCTCTACATTACCATTTATATCACCGATCAAAAACTCTCTCATTCCTTCCAAACTTTTCCATGCACACTTTCACATTTGTCCAGAACTCTTCTCTCACTCTGCTTGCATGATCTTGCATTGGTGCATACATGCACACAATCGCCCACATTTGTATTCCAACTTTCAATCATACCCACACAATCCTTGACCCAACTGATCCATACTCTCTCATGTTCTTCTTCCATCTTTTACTCACAACTATACACACACTCCTTCTTTTGCTCTCTCATTCTCACCTACTCCTGCACATATACCCCATCCATACTCCCATTCTCTCACACTTTTTCCTCTCCATTTAGTTTCAGTTACTCCACATACATCAACTTTCGCACCCTGAAGCACCTAGACAATCTCTCTCTCTCTTTCACCTCATCATTCGCACCTCTTACATTCCATGTTGTAATTACCATGTCCTTTGTCCGGTCCTTGGTCGTCATCTTTTGGTCACTCCTTGTCCAAGGCTTCTTGTTCATCGTTTTAGTTAGTAGTTTTCCAGGGAGGGGCACTAACCCGCTGCCATCCCATTTAGTCGCCTTGTACAGTTATGAAAAAAAAAAAAAAAAAAAAAAAACTATCGTTACCCCCTGGAATGTTCGATACGAAACGAACATTAACTGTCCTTGCTGTTTGCCCCTCTCCTATCTAGTGTTGCCATATCACAATCCCATTACAAGAGTTGGAATAATGAGCAAAAATTAGCCATATGGCAGGGAAATATATAGGACGTGTTTCCGTTACCCTGAGCGCCCCGCCGGGGATTAATAATGAAACTCGGCACGTTTATTATTTTCCTACTATTCAACACTTATTATCAAAAGAATACGACAAATAAATTATTTAAAGTGTAATAAAACTATAGGCATCGACTGCTTTTTTAATGATAGTATAGCAGGGGTGCTCGAGTTCGTTTGTTTGCTTCAGATGGGTGGTTAAATGCTTCAGATGGATTCTTCAGTTAGTGGCATCCAAGCGTCGTTGTCTAGAGGATGTTTAGGAAGCAAGGGTTGAGTATACAAAATAATAAAGCAATGAGACTGAACACGTAATATTATTTTCCTTCTACTCGACATTTATTATATGTAGAAAGCAATACATACCAGTATTACACTGAAATTTACTAACTTGACTTATATCGGCTGAAACACTATCATACGTCTGGCATGCGTGCACATACTCACTGCCCGTCTCCATGTGTGTTGCCGACTCTACACCATTCTGTTATATTTTTATTTAATGACTTCGGTGCCGGATAATAAAACGTATTGTCTCTATGTACAGAGGCTCAACGATCTAATTACCTGTTATTACGTCTAGCACAAATTCTAATATCTGTCTCACATAACTGACACTGACGGGTTTGCGGTATAAACTTTCCTGTCCCGCCATTCCACAATACATCGTCGTTGTGTCACAGTGCATAGTTCTGAAGGGTAACGATAGTTCTTCTTATGACTGTACGACAAGCAGGGATACTGGGGGAGAATTCTTGAAAAAAAAAAAAAAAAAAAAAACGGGCATTCTTTCTGGTATAATAATAATAATAATAATAATAATAACAACGATGTTCCCAGGACGCCGGCGTTAAATTTAATGATGATAAATCTTCCCATCTGGAACCCTGATTCGTGGCCTTCAGAGGCTTATAAGTTGAATCGTGGCATTAAGACGTCACTAATCCGATTGGTGCCATTAAGAGATCAATAGTTCCGTTCGCGGCATGAAAATGTGTTAATTCGATTCGCAGGCCGGACACAGAAATTCTGTCGAAAGTTTTCAAACATAAATCTGAAATATGGACAAAGGATTTTATTCAGGGGCTAACTGACAACTATGAGGAGGAAGTGTGTGTGTGTGTGTGTGTGTGTGTGTGTGTGTATGTATGTTTTACCATTTTTATACACAGGGCAACATATGCACCAGGCATTATGAAGTGCTGGTGGCGGCTAATATTGGTGGTGTACGCTGTGGTGGTGAGGGCACGGAGTATGGATGGGCAGGAGGTGGGCGTGGAGCAGGTTGGGGAGATGGTGGATCAGGTAGTGGAACAGCATCTCACCGGCTGTCAACTAGTGCTCTTAACAGCCACACCACATTCACCTGTTGTCTCTGCAATACTAAGGTAAGTGTTAAATCAGAAAAATCAATAATTGCTTGGTTCCTCTCTGTCTCTACAGTATGAGTGATTTGTCTTTCCTGCAACAAGTCTGCATATTTAAATTCGTGGAGACCTCTCGATGTCAAAAGGTTATGAACTTTCTATTCATCCCCTCAGTATGTTAATTTTTACTTAATTCTTTTTCTTTCTATTCTCTAACAAATACGTTATTCAGTTAACAAGTACTCTTGCGGGGAAGAGATTACAGCATTATCAAACATCATTATCTCCACTTATCTCTACTTTCCACTAGTGCATTAACAAGTACCATTGAAATTGGCAAACTATCAACAGGGTACAGTATGAAACTGACTATATAACCTTAAACTTACTAAACCCGAGCTCCCGAAGTTGAAAGTCGAGTCGGTATTGTGTGTGTGTGTGTGTGTGTGTGTGTGTGTGTGTGTGTGTGTGTGTGTGTGTGTGTGTGTGTGTGTGTGTGTGTGTTTGCGCGCGCGCGCGCTGGCGTTCGTGCGTGCAGATGCGCTTGTGAAAACTAGATAACTCAAAGATTTTTATCTGTTTTCAACCAGAACAACAAGAATTAAGTGACTAATTTTAGATTTATCAGTTAAAGGTCATTATCATTACCTATCAAAAGTCAAGGTCACAGGACAAGGTCAACCCAAGCAGTATTGTATGAACTGAACGAAGCCAGGAAAGGTTAAGGTTAGGCAAGAATGAACATATTAGGTTTTGAGAGCAATCGGTTCAATGTCACGGTCACAAGACAAAGTAAAATGTTAAGCACTTAGGACGACTGGCGGGTGCGAGTGTTGTACCCCCAAGTACTACTAATTCAAGATTATATTTTTGATATCTTGGAGGTTTGATGAGAATGGAAAGATACAAGAGACAATAAATTATCATTTAGTTACATGGGCAACTGATTTTTTTTCTCACCACTTCTAGTGCACTGAGAATGTAGGGCTTGGTGGCAGGCTACTCAGTCCCAACGTTTAAGGCGTGGGTGACGAACTGTTTTCGTCTCTGAGTAGCAGTATGAGAGCAAAATACTTCAACCACTCCTCAGAATTAAAATCATATTGACATCGTCTGGTTAGAGCATCATAACTCACTAGACAACCATGTGTTCTTTTCTTTATAAAATTACCACCCAGTGTATACTTTCTTGGGTTTCACTAAACCATCAGGCTTGTCATTCAGTGTGGACCCAGATTAAGATAGTAATATAGTGAGAGAGTGGTTGGTGGGCGCCCATATGAACTATGTCCATACACTGAAAAGAAAGAGTATGGTGCAGGAGGGATCACTAGATGTCTGAAGTAATCAGTATAGCTCATGCAGTTCCAAGACATTATTCTGTTTTCATCTGAATGGGCATTAGATAACGATACAGACTAGGAAATTTCACAAGCAAACTACAATATACATATGGCATCTCATTTAAGCAAGTCTACCAACACGATTTTGAATCAACTGGCATTTCATAACAGTCATCGTGTATGGGGTTCCGATATGCATGCAGTGATATAGTCTTTCGATGATGTATACAAAGGAGTGTGACTGACTTAGAATAACTTCCAAGCGAACGAACGAGCCAACTGATAATGGGCCCTAAACGAAGACTAATTGTGATGCATGCAGTGGCATGGAAAAGAAATGGGTCTTTGCACCTTGGGAAACAGTTATATGGGTTGGTATTGTGGTTAACAAATTTTACTGTACATAACTTTGCGTGTGAGAATGTTGTTGTCAACCAGGGGTATCTTCACTTGGACGTCACCTTGTTTTCGGGATAACAAAGTCCACGACAGATTGTTTCTAATTTTCAGTACTGGATCAGAGAACTGGAGATTTCCCCGATAACAGGCTTATGCGATGAAGCATCGTCAATGGTTGGTACCCTCTCATGATGTGCGTCCATTGATGATACGTACGTGACGCTGCTGAGTACGAAGATAAGTGCAAGTCCCGTTCAATGCCATAAGGCCATAAGGGAGATTCTTAAATCAGCTATGACTGAAGCAGGCCAAAGCAAGAAGCTGTTATCCAGTATGGGCTTTTTGGTAGAATGGTGACTGAGGGATGACTGTCTCTATCGTAAGCCATACCTGTATATTTTATTCCAAACACAACTGCTTTGTTAAAAGTTACTGACAACTTTGTCATATCATCACACTCTGCAGGAAGAACATACAAAGGAATATTACTGTGCCATATGCACAATTTAACTAGAAAGGATGAAATGCCAGAAAGCCTCTTTAGCAGCCGAGAATGCAGTAGTGAAACTATGCAGTGATAAGTGGACATCGAAGTGACTGGCTCAAGATCAAGATTAGAGCGGAACAAGCTGTGTGATGGAAACATTCATTCCCCATCATAGTTACAGAAAAAGATGTGATTCTCCTAAATGGTTTGACCACAATTGTGCTAGAGTAACAGAACATAAAACAATAGCCTATAACACTTGTACAAAGACCAAAACCAAAGAAGCCTTTAACTATTATAAAAATATCAGAAACCATGCCAAAACTATTATCAGTCTTTCTAAATCAAACTTTCTAAATAGACAAGCTAACAAACTACTAAAATATCCAAATGATAACAAAATATTCTGGTCAACCCTTAATTCATTCAAAACTAACTTCACTACCACCTCTTCCATTCCACCGCTACAGTCCCCCAATGGAAATCTAGTAAGTGACACACGCGGAAAAGGCAACCTTCTTGTTGACATTTTTTCAACAAACTCAACCCTAAATTCAGAAAATCATAATATTCCTGTACTTAATTTTGATTCCCCTCAAATACCTCCTTTCATGATTAACACCAGACACGTACAAGCCGTATTACAGAATCTATCAGCAGACAAAGCCACTGGTCCAGATGAAGTTACTTCAATAGTACTCATAAATTGCTCCTCAGTGTTGGCTCCTGTATTAGCAAAATTTTTCCGCTTATGCATCCGTACCTCAATTTTTCCAGCTCCTTGGAAAGAGGCAAATATCCTTCCTGTTCCTAACAAGAGGGCAACTTCGGATCCATCAAACTATAGACCAATTGCAATAACTTCCATTCTCGGTAAAGTTTTTGAGACACTAATTAACAAACACATAGTCAAGCATCTAGAAATCAATAAATTGATCAATGATCGGCAGTATGGATTTAGACAGGAACGTTCAACTGTAGATATTCTTTGCCTTCTTACCCATCAGATTAACAAAACAATAGACCAACATGGTGAAACACACACAGCAACACTTGATATTTCAAAGGCATTTGACAGTATGGCACCAGGCCTTATTGGCTAAGATGTTACACTATGGCTTTGCATCACTGGTTCCTCTAATTTCTTCTTACCTTCATAGTAGAAAAATAAGGGTCATGGTAGATGGAATTTATTCTCAGTTTCATTCCATAAATGCCGGCATGCCTCAGGGATCAGGTTTGGCGCTAACCCTCTTTCTCATTCATGGAAATGACCTCCTATCTGTCACTCACAACCCAATGCACTCTTATGCTGATGACTCGACCCTTCCTAGTTCTTTCACATTTAGTACCTCCTTTACACAATTTGATATTATAAATTCCCAAATAAACAGAGCAATTTCTCTGAACCAGGACCTTTCTAAAATTAATCAATGGGGACAAACAAATCTGGTCTCATTTAATGCTCAGAAAACTAAAAACATTAATTTGTCCAATAGAAAGAATCCCTCAGACTCTCACATAATTTTAAATGATGTCAGTATTTCTATATCCACTACAATTGATATCCTAGGTGTTACTCTAAACTCCACGCTAAGCTGGACAGCTTATGTTAAATCCCTTGCTAAAAATGCTTCTAAAAAACTGGGACTTATGTACAGAGTTCGTGAGTTCTTCACTGACGAGTAGATGGCCACAATATACAAAAGTCATGTGCGTTCTCAGATCGAATACTGTTCACCACTGTGGAGTGGATGTGGAGCGGTTGCATTGAGGCAGTTGGACAAAATTCAAAATAAAGCCATTAGATGAATTAATAATCCTGCCATAACGCAGGACCTTCCTCCGTTATCAGTACATAGAGATGTTGCTTCTTTAGCACTATTTTATCGATATTTTTACAGTAAGTGCTCTAACGAACTGGCTTTAATTGTGCCTCCCCTTCACATTTTCTCCCGAAATACTCGGGCAGCTGGGAGCGCCCATGAACTCACACTCTCTCCCCCACAATGCAGAACCTCTGCTGATCAAAATTCATTTATCCCGAACACTATTACTCTCTGGAATTCACTTCCTGGGAGTTGCTTCCCACATGCATTTAATCCTCTCAATTTTAAATCCAATTGTTATAAGTATTTTATGAATGGTGGATGCCTTTAGGCACATGGACTTATTTATTTTCCTTTGTTTTTCTTTCCTCCATTCATTATAAAAAAAAATGATCCCATGGCTTTTCAGTATGGCTGGGGTAATGAAAGAGTTAAAGATTCGAGGTATGGAATAAAAAAAAAAAAAAAATAAGGCTGGCAATGAATGGTGGAGTATCTTAGGTAAATGATGAATGGTGGAGTATCACAAAATTATTCTGTGCCAGTGATAATGAGTCTGGATAAATGAAAAGTCGTACTTGTACAGAAGGAAGGTGACTCATTATGTAATTTGATGGTGAACAGAGAGAGATACAAATTGGCGCGGGAGTTTATGTACTTGGGTGGTGCAAGGACAGATGATAAGTAAATTTGTGGAAGACTGATTGACTGATTAATTAAAAACTAGCGGTGCAGCTGCCAGAGTCATATGCCTCCAGACAACAGTGAGAAAGATATCAATAACTATGAACCAAATTTAGCAAATAAATAAAACATACTAAAACCAGTAAAACCTAAATCTTGCAAAGCAATCCGGCTGCCTCAACAAAAGACAGGATTCTCCCGTCCATAACACAAGCACCTACTCAAAGCACAGTCGAAATAATATACAGTCCATCAACCGCTCAATGCTCATAGAGGTAGAGATAGTGTACATCCCCAAGACTTGGACACTGTACCAGCAAGTGCCAGACAATCAAGGGTACCCACCCAAAAATCCTCACAGAAAGAACGAGATCGATTGATTGGATGATTAGCCAAAAGAAAAAGCTGACAGCAGAACTCCCAGGGTCATATGATGACAGACAACTGTGAAACATACAGTAAGATATAGGCAACATTTTGCTGTTGCAACCCTCCATCTGACCAAGCACATACTCCCCATCTCCCTGCACATCTAACCAAGCGCATAACGCCCTCACCCCCCTCCCCTCTCTGTATAACACAGAGACAGCTGGTCGCACTGAAATCTCTGACTTTTCTTGTTTATTTTTTGGTTATTAAAAAAATTACTTAAGACAAAGCATTCTACCTACTAAAAGGCACCAGTTCACTATAAGAATCATAACTGCGAAATTTCATGACTCTACAGTTAATAATTTCTGAGATTTCCTCCGGAAACGAAATCTCTATGCCACCTAATCTTTTTTATCCCAGTGAAAACAACACCCTCCTCTGACTTCGTCAGGTGGGGGGTAAAAAAATAAAAGCAGTCAAAACGACAAAATAAAAGAAGCAAAATAAAACACGAAAACCACTAAAAACTAATGCATAGTGTGGAGTCCAGCTGTCTCCACAACGAGAAGATTCCCCTTCC
>NC_136993.1:49353976-49433976 GCF_032717465.1 Coenobita brevimanus | reverse complement strand
TCGTTTGTAGTTACATAATTGTTGTTAAAGTTACATAAAAGTTACATCTTGTTAATGCAACTGTTACATAAATGGTACATATTGTTTGTAGTTACATAATTGTAGCAAGTGTAACATAATGCAATCGTTTGTCGTTACATAATTGTTACATATCGTTTGTAGTTACATAATTGTAGCAAGTGTAACATAATGCAATCGTTTGTTGTTACATAATTGTTAAATATCGTTTGTAGTTACATAGTTGTAGCAAGTGTAACATAATGCAATCGTTTGTCGTTACATAATTATAATATGGAGTTACATAATTGTTACATATCGTTTGTAGTTACATAATTGTAGCAAGTGTAACATAATGCAATCGTTTGTCGTTACATAATTATAATATGGAGTCACATAATTGTTACATATCGTTTGTAGTTACATAATTGTAGCAAGTGTAACATAATGCAATCGTTTGTCGTTACATAGTTGTAATAATTGCAGTCCTAACATATGCTGCGGTCGATGATAGTGATGATGTGTCATGCCACTTGCTTGTGGAGACAACAATTTGCTTTTTTTTGTTTGTAGTTTATGTGGTATTTTGGCATATGTAGTAACACTTACACCTATTTTCATTTGTTTGTTATGTGATCTTACTCTATTTCTCTCTTTTTTCTTTCTTACTTTTTCTTTTTTTTTTCTTTCTTTCTATTTTGTATGTATTGATTTTCTATAATTTGTTTTTCTTCGTTTGTCTACGTTTTTTTTCGGTGTTGCTCGAGGTTGCATAATTACTGGCAAATTTCCTTGGGATACTTTTTTAAAGTTTAGTTTATATTGCACAGGTATTACTGAAAATGATATAATATAGTCCCATATTTTGTTATTTTATATAAAAAATATATATACATATATACAGTATTAACTATATACACTGACTTGTTGTTCACTTGTACCTATTGTGGGTAATATGTGTGTCAGCACTGTGTGGAAATCTTTGTCTTCACGATTGTGTTGAAGATGTTCACTCTTGCTAACGTCATTTGTGT
Source organism: Coenobita brevimanus (assembly GCF_032717465.1). NCBI lineage: Eukaryota > Metazoa > Arthropoda > Malacostraca > Decapoda > Coenobitidae > Coenobita > Coenobita brevimanus. Next base: position 49,432,945 of record NC_136993.1, on the reverse strand, counting down.
TGACCATTTTTTTTTTTCTCTAGTTTACCTTGTAACTTAATTTATATGTTTCCACTAGGTAGCTTTAATTAATTAATGTTTAATACAGTTCTTTTAATCGCTCACTGAGTAACTGTGATGGTATATTTTCTTTATTACTTTGTAGATGTAATAATGTATAGTTGTATGTATGTAACACGTATTTTATGTAGGTATAAATGGTAACACTCGTTGGTAGTAAATACTGTAAATGTTATAATAAATGATTGAATATATACAGTGTAGAATATTTACTGTTGGTGCTTATTTAGTGTTTGAGTTATGCAGTTAACTGAAGTAAGTATGTGTATTTAAGCTGTAACTATACAGCACGTTTTATATGTTTGTGCAGAAGCTTATTGTCTATCACTGTGTATGGTATAAATGAAGTAACTATGTAACTCACTAATTTTTACCGTGGTGGGAATGGTGTGACTGGTGGTGCAGGTGGTGTGTTGACCGACGTGGCATCTTGTCAGCAAGCACGCATGATGACGTCGACTTCCCACACTGGTGGCTGTGGTGAGTGAATGAGTAGCGATGAGTAACTTGAGTAAAGACGAGTGAGTAGTATGAGTTATGAGTCGTATCTCACTCTTCGTTTGTTTGTTCCGTTTTTCTTCCTCGAGGTAGTCGTGGTCCTTTTTGTCTTGTGATTTACTCGTTGTAGGATGAAGACTGCCGCTACCTGTAGGTGCGTGTAGAAGATTATACAGACGACGTAGAGTTGTTATTTGTAGTTGATTGTAGATGGTTGTAGTTCGTTGGTTCGTCATAGAAATTGCAAGATCGTATCAATATTTTGTTAAACTACTTGCAAGGCGTCGTGTGATCACTTCTAAATCAGCGTGATGATCGTGGAGACGGAGGGGGCTGGTTGGAGAGAATACTGTCAGGAGCTGGTTGTAAGTTGTTGGTTGTGAGAGGTATTTTTTTTGTTTTCAGTCTTGATATTTTGTAGGAATTCACTGTTGATTCGTAGACGAGGTTCGTATACGTTCGCTGCTACCAAATGTCATAAAAGACTGTAGTTCCTTTGTGGTTACTTCTAGTTGAGTTATATATATATTAGACTTGTGGACGAGCGGTTATTATACTGGAGTATCTTTGTAAGTGGATAATCTTCTTTCCCATTTGTCATGTAGTGACAGGAGAGGTAAAGAATAGTATGGGACTATTTTTATTTGTCTTGGAAATATTAACAAGTCTCACTCACGAGTGAGTTGAGCAGAGTCCCTGTCTCCCTGTCTCGCTCTCTCAGTCTCTCTCTCAAGTTGCTAAGCCCTTTCTCCTTCTGACCTGCCTGTTCTAAGGCCTGTCTCCTTCTGCCCTCTCTTTCCTCTGACAACTAACTGCATCATCTCCTTACTGGCCACTGTCGTCAGCTTTCCTCAGTGTAATTTGCAAGCTCATTTCCCATTCCCAGGCTCGCATAGAGCTGTCTATCTATCTATTTATCTATCTATCTATTATGATTTGTAACTACAATACATTTATATATATATATATATATATATATATATATATATATATATATATATATATTATAAACAGGGACCCGGAGTCCACAAACAGTTCCTACCAAGAAAAAACAAAAACAATACAAAAGAGAGCCTAATTCAAGATCCATACATTTCGAGATGCCTGGACACACTGCGTTTGAAGGATTGGAGATCATAGGAAGTAGGAAATACAGACAGAGGGAGACAGTTCCTGAATTGACCTGTTGCATAAATGAAGGATTGGGAGTAACGGTTAACTCTTGCATTAGAGAGCTGGACAGAAAAGGGATGAGAGTTTATTGCCAGACGGCAATAGAAATGGAGGGATGGAAGGAGACTGTTCAGAGGAGCAGTGACCATTGAAGAAGCGATAGAAAAGAGATAAAGATGCAAAAGTGCGGTGAAGAGACAGAGGTTGAAGGGAGTCAGTAAGAGGAGGAAAGTTGATGAGACGAAAAGCCTTTGACTCCACCTTATTGAGAAGAGGTGTTTGTGGGGAGTCTCCCCATACATGAGAGTTGTACTCTAAACAGGGGTGAATAAAACCCGTGTATACAGTCAACAATTGTGTGGAGGTAAAGAAGGTACGGAGTCGGCTTAGCACATCTAATCTCTTGGAAAGCAGATTTTACAAGAGATGCAATATGATTTTTCCAAGGTAAGTCCCGAGTGAATGAAACCCCAAGCATGTTCAAGGATGATGTAGGATTGAGCTGAATATTATTAAACCTTAGAGAATACTCCTGTGGAAGATTGTGTCGGGTTGATAGGTGATTTTTTGAAAAATACTAGATTATTTTGACCACAGTCAGAGATACGAGCCAAGTCAGACATTAGGTGTGCCATAGCCTCATCCCTTGTTTGTTAAAGTAACTGCTGAGATTGACGTTGCGGGAACCAAATAGAGAGGTGAAGGGTGGAATTATCGGTATACGAGTGGATAGGGTTAGATGTGCAGCTTAGAAGGTCGTTGATGAATAAAAGGAAGAGAGCTGGTGATAGGACAGAGCGCTGAAGAACATCACTGTTGATAGATCTAGGAGAAGAACGATGGCCGTCTACAACAGCAGCTATAGAACGACCAGGAAGGAAGCTATAGATGAAGGCACAGATAGAAGGATAGAAACAGTAACAGGGCTGTTTGGAAATTAAAGATTTATGCCAGACTCGATCGCAAGTCTTTGAGATGTCAAGTGCAATGCCAAAGTTTTCGCCAAAGTACCGAAAGGAGGATGACCAGGAGTCTGAAAGGTAGGTGAGAAGATCGCCAGTGAAGTGTCCCTGATGGAACCCATACTGACTATCAGAAAGAAGGTTGTGATAGGAAAGATGCTTTAAAATTTTTCTATTAAGAATTGATTCGGAAACTTTTGAAACATAGGATGTTAAAGCAATTGGACGATAGTTAGAGGGCTGGGAATGGTCACCCTTCTTTTGGACTGGCTGAATGATTGCAAACTTCCAGCAAGAAGGAAAGGTACAAGTTGACAGACAAAGGCAAAAGAGTTTGCCTAGGCAGGGTGTAAGCACTGAAGCACAGTTCTTGAGGATAATAGGAGGGACTCCATCAGGACCGTATGCCTTGTTGGTATTGAGGCCAGTGATGATAGAATGTACATAAGCTGAAGAAATTTTAATGTCAGCCATGAGGGAGTCTGAGGGGGGAAGTGATGGATGAACAGCACCAGAATCGTCTAAGGTGGAATTGGAGGAGGAAGTCTGAGCGAAGAGATATTCTTTATCAGTAGAAGAAATAGCTACAGAGCCATCAGAGTAGAAAAGAAGAGAGAAGGATGATGAGGTAAAGTTGTTAGAAAGGTTTTTGGCAAGGTGCCAGAAGGAGCAGGAAGAATTTGAGTTGGAGAGTTGAGAGCTATTTAGGATAGATGAAATTATTTTTAGCAGTGCGAAGAATAGACTTAGCATGATTCGGGGCAGAAACATAAACAAGATGTGATTCAGGGGTGGGTTGGCTCCAGTACCATTTATAGGCCCTCTCCTTGTTGCGGACAGCATTAGAACAAGCGTGATTAAACCAAGGCTTTCTTGCATTAGTCAAAGGACATGAGAAAGGAATGTATGCTTCCATGCCCAAGAGAATAACCTCCATAATGCGGAAGGCACACTCAGATGGCTACCGGCCATGGAAGCAATAATCGTTCCATGGAAAATCAAAGAAGTACTGTCTGAAGGCCTCCCAGTCTGCAGCTCCAAAGTGCCACGGATCACGTTTCTTTGGAGGGTCCGCAGGCCGTACCGGAGCGATAGCACAGGTTAAGGTAACAAGGTTGTGATTAGAGGAACCCAACGGAGAGGAAGATTAACAATGTAAGCAGAAGGATTAGTTGTAAGGAAGAGGTCAAGTATGTTAGAGCTCTCTCCAAGGCGGTCAGGGTTATGGGTAGGGTGTTGTACAAACTGCTCTAGGTCAGTAAGGATAGAAAAGATGTAGGCTTGTTCACCAGGTGGGTCAGCGAAAGGAGAGGAGAGCCAAAGGTGGTGGTGAACATTGAAATCTCCTAGAATGGAGATTTCAGAGAAAGGACAAATGGATAGAATGTGTTCCATTGTAGAAGTAAGATAGTCGAAGAATTTTTGATAGAAGAATTAGGAGATAAATAAACAGTGCAGATATATTTAGTAAGAGAATGACAAGAAAGCCAAAGCCAGAGAGTAGAGAATTCAGAAGAATTAAGCTCAAGAACACGAGAGCAAGATAAATCCTTGAGTACATATACACAACATCCACCTTTGGCTTTGAAATGAGTACAGGTATTGAGAAAGTACGAGGAAACAGAAAAGGGTTTGCTGTCAGAATATATATATATATATATATATATATATATATATATATATATATATATATATATCTATATCTATATATATATATATCTATCTATCTATATATATATATATATATATATATATATATATATATATAGATTATATAGAGAGAGAGAGAGAGAGAGAGAGAGAGAGAGAATTAGATATACTGATAATTGGATAGATAGATAGATAGATAGGTAGGTAGATATATATATATATATATATGGTTGGTGGGGGCGCCCATCATCCACCCACTTAATGTGGTGGTACTGTACTCTGTTTTTAGGGTAGCTCTACAATGAGTGGCAAGCCAAATGATTTCCTGTAAACCAGGAAAGCATTTACAACGCTGGGTGGTAACCTTATAACCAAACATCACGCGTTCCCTACGTGACAACACGTAGATTGGCGGAGGGTTAGTGCCCTTTCCCAGAAAACTAACTGAAAATACGAGCAAGAAGCCTCCGACCAGGACTGACCAAAAGGTGACGACTAAGGACCGAACAAATTACATGAATCGGATAGCTACTTGGAATGTAAGGGGTGCAAATGATGGGGTGAAAGATAGTCCAGATGACTGAGGGTGCGGAAGTGGATGTATGTAGATTAACTGAAACTAAATGAAGAGGTGAGAGTGTGAGAGAACGAGAGTATGGATGGGGTACATGCGCGGAACTAGGTGAGAATGAGAGGGCAAAAGAAGGAGTGTGTACTGTTGTGATTAACAGATGGACGGAGAATACAAGAAAGTATGGATCAGTTAGCCCAAGGACTGTGTGGGTAAGATTAAAAGTTGGACTACAAATGTGGGCAATTGTGTGCATGTATGCGCCAATGCAAGATCGTGCAATCAGAGCGAGAGAAGAGTTTTGGACAAATGTGGAAGCATGCATGGAAAAGTTTGGATGAAATGAGAGACTGTTTTTTATTGGACATATGAATAGAAAACTTGGAATCTGAAGGTGGATGGAGTAGTTGGTGAGTGGGGTGTGCCTGCAGTGGTGTATGAGAATGACAGTGCTTTAGTGGACATTTGTGCCGAGAGGGGGTTGGTGGTAGCCAATACCCTCTTCAGGCACAAAATGGTCCATAGGTATATGTAGCGAGAGATGAGAAGGGTAAGTAGTGAACTGAATGAATGGAAGGCAATGATTGATTACGTGTCTGTGTGTGAATGTCAGGATGATAAGGTGTGTAATAGATGGAAGAGTACATTTAGGTCTGGGTAGTGGACTTTCTGAGCACACTTGGAGGTGGTCAGACTCAAGGTCCAAATGAAATGGAGAAATAGAAGAAGGGAAGGACAGGAGGAAGTAGTTCATATAAAGAGGGTGGAAAGGTTACAAGAGGATTGGAAAAAAAAAAGGCAGACTATAAGAGGGAAGTGGAGGAGCGATTGGGTAAATATAGACAGCAGCAGATGGGGGACGTGGAAGGTGTGTGCAAGATATTCACAGAAGAAATATGTGCAGCATGTGAGGTGGTGTGTGGGGTGAAAAGACGAAAGGGGGTGCAGGGAACAGCATGGTGGACTGAAGAGGTGAGAGAGGCTGTGGCACAACGGAAGAAAGCATATAGTAAGTGGATGAGAAACAGGGGCGTGGAAGAAGTTGAGAGATGGAAAAGAGAATTATATGTAGAAACGAAGAGGGAGGTGAAAAGATAGAGTAAGAAGAGAGTGGATGAGGAATTTGGAAGAAGTATGAGTGTAAAGTAGAGGGTATGTAAGAAAATGTTCTGGAAAGAGGGAAAGACAGCTAGACAGGGTGCCAAAGAAGTTAGTTGGGGAGAGAAAGATAAAAATGGTAGATTACTAGTGGAGAAGGGAGAAAAAGTGAGCAGCTGGAGAGAACACTTTAAGGAATTGTTGAACACAAAGAATAAAGGTAATGCGAGTGTAAGTGGCTGGGAAATGGCTGGGAGACGGGGGGATGTGAGAAGAGAGGAGGACATCAGTAGCATGGAAGATGTGGAAGCAATGAAGAAAGTTATAATGAAGAAAGCTCCAGGAATTGATGGGATGTGTGGTGAAATGCTAAGGCATGTAGGATATATAGTAGTAGAAAGGATGTGGAAGTTGTGCAGTTTGGCTTGCGAGGAAGGTAGAGTCCTGGAGGATTGGAAGTCAGTATAATTATTCCTCTGTACAAAGGAAAAGGGGAAAAAGAAGTATGTGGTAATCACAGCGGCATATGTCTTCTTAGTGTAATAGGAAAAATATATGGTAGGATACGTATTGACAGAGTTAGGGAAATAACAGAGGAATTACTAGAAGAACACGTAGGTTTTGGGAAGAGAAGAGGTTGTGTAGATCGGATATTCATTCTTAGATCTTTACTGGAAACGTTTCTAGAGTTGTATGCAGCCTTAATGGATTTGGAGAAAGCATAATTTATGACACGGTGGCTGGACAAGGATTGTGGAAAGTATTAAGAATATATGGAGTAGATGGGAAGATGTGGAATGCCGTGAAGATTATGTATGAGGGTGCTAAGGCTCCAGTGCTTGTTGACAGTGAACTGAGTGAATTTTTTTAATTGAGGTTGGATTGAAATAGAGATGTGTAATCTCTCCATGGTTGTTCAATCTGTATATTGATGGGGTTATAAAAGAGATACAAGGTAGGGCAGTGGATGTTGGAGCGGCGCTGGTGAGAGAAGGCAGTGTTTGAAACTCCCTCTACTGTTGCTTGCATATGTTTCTGTGTTGCTAAATGAAGACGAAGGGGAGTTACAAGGCTTAGTGAATGAGTCTAGGAGAGTGTATGAGAAATGGAATCTAAAAGTGAATGTAGGGAAGAGTAAATTTATGGTCTTCAAGAGAAGTGAAGTCAGTTAATGTACACTGAGGTTGGATGAGGAGGAACTGGAAAAAGTTAGTGCATTTATGTACATGGGTAGTGTGATGAGTAAGAATTGAAGTTTAGAGGGCGAAGTGCTTGAAAGGGTACAACAAGGAAGAACAGTTGCTGGTTCCTTGAAAGCAGTGATAGGAAGCAGGGAAGTGAGCATGGAAGTGAAAAAGTTACTACATGATAGTCTTGTGATACTAACCCAAACCTACAGAAGTGAAGCTTGGACCTTGTTGGAGGTACAGAAACAAAGAGTGAGAGCAGCGGAAATGAGTTATTTGAGAGGAGTATGTGGAGTCACATGGAGAGACACTGACAAATGAGGAAGTGATGGAACGTTGTGGTGTGGATGTGGATGTGATAGGAAGCGTTAGGAGAACCACACTGAGGTGGTTTGGCCATGTGGAGAGGATGGAGAGTGAGTGACTGAGGAGGAGAGTGTATGTTATTCAGGTGAAGGAAGGGAGAGGGATAGGGAGGCTAAGGATGAGATGGAGGAATGGAGTGGAGAGGTATATGAGGCAGGGGTGTGTGAATTGGGGGGAGGGCAGTGAAATGGCAGGGGACCGGGCAACATGGAGGCGATTTCTTTGTGGCCACCCCTTAACGGGATAAAGGTGTCTGGCAATATATATATATATATATATATATATATATATATATATATATATATATATATATATACAGTGATCCCCCAATTAACCGGACGTGTTCATTACTGGGACGCTGGGCCTTGGCTCTGTTAAATCATTATCTGAATTTCCTTGTTATTATCCAGACGTAAAAGTGCCCAAGAACTTCGTCCAGGCAGCCAACATCTCCAAACATCTGGTGTTATGATGCATAGGCTCGAGCCGAGAGTGGCAAGAAATCCGTTACCTACAACCAGAGCTATAATATCCATCCTTCCCCTGTACTGAATGGTCAAAGTCATGCGCTCATCCAATCACTCCCGGTGAACCTCCTGCACCTGAATAATATAACTGTAACCCGTAAATGGTGTCAAAATGTTCGTAAGCATCCTCACCCTATGTCTGGGTTAGCTCTTTCCTCACTGCCACCCCCCGTGTGTTACAGAGACAACAAGCCATGAGAACATGTTCCGTGACAGTGCCCTTCCGCCCCTCTACTGAAGGTCGAAAATCGTGGGGCCACCGGGAGACAAACACGCACCACACACACAAAGAGATTCCTTCACACACTATGATGATAATAAGAGGATCAGTACAGTAATTTCTGTACCAATCCATAAGATGGTACTACAGTACTGTACAGTACACAGTACAGTACTGTATGTGTGTATGTACAGTACAATACTGTACAGTACACTTCCATTTGGTATGGGCATTCTCTTCAATGCCATGGTCACCCACCTTTGCCAAGCAGCTGTATTGTAGTAGGTTAGGTTTGGTACTGTAAAATACAGTTAACCAATGTAATTTTGCTGGGAAACATATTGAGCATGTTTTTGAGAAAATCCTATGATTCTTTTTGAATGAACACGACGATCATGGTTCCTGGCTGAAGGGTACAGGTGGCCACTGAGCGTGTAACACAGACCATAATCCACGAGTACATTTTCGGTAACAGCGCCTGTCAGCTTCTCTATCAAAGGCTGAAAATCATGGGGCTACCAGGAGACACAAACACACCACACACACAAAGAGATTCCTTCACATGCTATGATTACAATAACAGTATCAGTACAGTAATGTCTATACCAAGGCATATCATAGTCTTACAGTACTGTATGTGTGTACAGTACATACAGTACAGTACTGTACTGTACTGTACAATACACTTCCATTCGGTACGGGTATTCATTTCATTACCACAGTCAGTTACCTTAGCCATGCAGTCCTATTAGGCAAGGTTAGGTTTGGTAAGGTTAGGTAAAGACATCCATTGTAACTTTGCATGGGAAAGACACTGAGCATATCTTCGGGAAAATTCTATGGTTATTTTTGAACGGAGGAGACGAGCACTGTTCCCGGCTGAGGGGTACCGAAGGCCACTGTGGATGTAACACAGACTACAACCCACGAGTAAATGTACGGTAAAACTGCCCATCCAGCCCTACACTGTATGGAGTGAGTCCCCCAGCCTCCGGGATTAGTGTGGAAACCCCCTATCATGCGTGCCTGTCCACTTCCCTACTGAATGGTGAGAGTTGCCTGGCAGGCTGCATGTTCATACACTTCCTGAGGTGGTGATCTACTGGTCATCTGCTGTTGCAGTTATGTACTAACCCTTCCTTGGGCAAATGGAAGTGAAAGTTATAGACTAATGTCACTTTGCTGTATGTGGCGTCCTCTGTCCTTGAAAGCAACCGTTGGGTGTGATATGGCATTGCTGTAATGTAATGTTTGCCAGCAAACAGAAGCCCGCACCTCAGTTCCCACCTTTCTGCCCCTCGTGAGTGGTTCTGCTTGCAATGATGCTTATGACTGGAGTTGCTTTTGTGGTGGTTCCCTACCTTCTTTAGGTTGTGGCCCTGCTCTAATGTATTCTTGAGTGTGTGCTGATGGCCGCACCACCACCACCTAAGAAGCAGAAGAGGAATGTTCTGAATCTGGGGAAGAAGCATGAGCTATTGGGGAAGGATGACGGAGGCTGGACCACAGGACACACTCTTCGCGAAGATGATCTAGCTCGTTCAACATTCTTTTATAACAAAAAGTCACGCAACAAACTTTTGCAGTACAGACAGGACTTTGGCAAATCCACACATCATGGTGACAGGAATGTAATGGCCCAAGCCCTGCATGCCATTATCAACTGGTTGACTTTGATGTGGTTTTATCAGCAAGCTGGTGCCAATGTGCTAGTGTGTGTGTGCTAGTGTGAGGTGAAGGCTGCTGCTGAGAAGTTTGCATGCCTGCACAACGTGCAGGAGTTCAAGGCGTCCAAGAGATGGCTCTTTCGGTTCGAGCTACGCCATTGACTTACTAACCATAAGGCACTCGGCGAAGCCTTGGATGCGGCAGTGGAAGAAGTAGACCCGTTTTGCCAGAAATTGCAGAGCCTGATCAAGGATGACGGCCTTCCTTTTGTCAAGTCTATAACGCTGAAGAAACTGGTCTGTTCTATTGCTCCTAGCCCACTCACACCCAGGCTGAGGAAAGGGAGAAGTCTGTGCCTGGTCAGAAGTTATCCAAACAACGTGTCTCTGTTTTGTGCTGTGCCAGTGCTAATGGGACACACCACCTCAAACTGTTGTTGGGCATGAAAAACAACCACATAGTCTTTGTGGGTTGATGGATACCCTTCCTGTTGTGTGGTACCATTTTGTGAAGGCCTGGTTTACCTTTAAGATCTTCAGAGATTGGCTCCACAGACATTTCATCAAGGAGGTTATCCATTATCAAACGGAGGTCTTTGGTATCGCTTGTGACCAAGTGAAGGCACTCCTGCTCCTGGACAATGCTCCTACACATCCATCTGAGAAGGTTTTAATTGCTTTTGACGGGCGGATTAGGTGCATGTTTCTGCCACCTAATACAACTGCTCTAATTTAACCAATGGACCAGGGTGTTGTCATGGCTGCCAAGAGACTGTACCGCCAGAGGTTCCTGAACGAGGTGATGGTGGTGCTGGAGGACGAGGACATGGTAGAGCGATTGAAGCTGAGCATGACGTGGTTTGATGTGGATGATTTCCACAGCCACCTTAGATAGGCAGGAGGACAGGTGGACGTCGATGATGTGCAGGATTGGTTGGACGACAAAGGCGACAATCCTGGTTACCAGACCATGTCTGATGAGGAGATCACTGCTGCTGCCTCTGCAGGCACGGAGGAGAACAGTGGGACAGATGAGAATAAGGATGAGGGCCCTGACTCGCAGCCCACTGCAACTCCTTCTCTCACTCATCTCAATGTCCTCCGTAGTTACCTGCAGGGGGTGCTGGAGTATGCTGAGCACCCACACTGTGACAGGGAGTTGGTGCCGCTCCACCTGACAATGGAGCTGCAGGCCGTCCGGGATGCTGTTATCCTTCTGCAGAATCGTCATTCCTACCATCAGCCCAGGATCGACTAATTCTTCAAGCCTGCAACTCCCATGAGTGCCAGCCCATTCTCACCATCACCACTACCACCAGCTTATTTCATACCTTCACCTTCGGGACCGCAACCAAGCACGTCAACGGCCGTTGAGTCTCTGTTAGACATAAGTTTGGGTTGTCTTCCGAGTCTCCTGAGGTGGGTAGGCAAACATCACCGCACCACATATCACCAGTCATCGCCCAGCTCCAGCAGATTGAGGATGACGAGGAAGAGTGCTTTGATCTCTGTTAGGAGCTAGTGTTTGCTACTAGACCACACGGGACAACCTGCTGGAGGTGATGGGTTACGAAGCCTGGCGGCGGTGCACTGGATGGTAAGTACCCCAACTGAATGTTTTTTGGCAGGTAGCTTTAGGTTTCTTTCGTAGTTTCCTTCGTGCTAAAATTTATTTAGGATATTCCTATATATATTTTGAGGTCACAATATGGCAGAATGACCCAAAAACAGTTCCAAAAATGGGAGAGGTACTGTACATCGTGTTTAGGTAAGGTGGTTTTTGGTTTTCAGTGTTTTTTTTTTTTTTTTGCATGGTATTCTTGGTGTTGAAAATTATTTAGGATATTCCTAGGTATGTTTTAATGGCAAAATATGCCAGAATGACCTGAAAGAACTACCAAAATAAGGAGGGGTACCGTATATACAGTAGTGATTAGGTAGGGTGTTTTATGGTTTTCAGTGTTATTTCTGCATGGTTTTCTTAATGTTGAAAATTATTTAGGATATTCTTATGCATGTTTTCATGCCAAAATATGCCACAATGACCTGGAAACAGTACCAAAATAAGGAGGAGTACTGTACATACAGTAGTGTATATGTATGACCTTTTCTGATTTTCAGTGTTTTTTCTAAATGGCTTTATTGGTGTTTACCAGTACTTTTGATATGTCTGTGTGTATTTTGATGTCTAAATATGCCTGAATGACCGGAAAACACTGCTAAATTAAGGATAGGTACTGTACATATGAGTTGGGTATATGTTGGAGGTGGGTGTAGGTAGGGTCTGGGTGTGGTAGGGAAACAGTGTTCATTATACGGATTTTGCCACTACCCAGACATGCCTTTGGCTCTATTTAGTCCGGATAATTGAGGGATTATTGTGTGTGTGTGTATGTGTATGTGTGTGTCTATACATACACACACAAACACACACACACACACACACACACATATATATATATATATATATATATATATATATATATATATATATATATATATGACATGCGTTTGGCTCTATTTAGTCCGGAAAAATGGGTTACTATATGTGTGTGTGTGTGTGTGTGTGTGTGTGTGTGTGTGTGTGTATACAGAGAGAGAGAGAGAGAGAGAGAGAGAGAGAGAGAGAGAGAGAATATATATATATATATATATATATATATATATATATATATAAAACTGTTCACTCCAACAGAAAAACAAAATACAAGGGAGAGTCAAAATCAAGATCCGATCATTTCAAGATGCCTGGACACACTGCGTTTGAAAGACTGGAGATCATACGAAGCAGGAAATACAAACACAGGAAGACAGTTCCAGAGTTGACCTGTTGCATAAATGAAGAACTGGGAGTTTCTGTTAACTCTTGCATTAGAGAGATGGACAGAAAAGCGATGAGAGTTTGCTGCTAGAGGGGTGCTATGCATCGGTCGTAGAGGTGGAGGAATACATGTATACAGTTGAAAGGAGCAGTGACCATTGAAGTAGCGATAGAAAAGAGATAAAGATGCAACAGTGCGGCGAAGAGGCAGAGGCTGAAGGGAGTCAGTAGGAGGAGGAGAGTTAATAAGACGAAAAGTCTTTGACTACACTCTATTGAGAAGAGCTGTATGTGGGGAACATCCCCACACATGAGAGTTGTACTCCGCACAGGGGCGGATAAAATCTGTGTATAGAGTCAACAATTGTGCAGGGGTAAAGAAGGTACGGAGTAGGCTTATCACACCTTATCTCTTGGAAGCAAATTTTACAAGAGATGTAATATGATCTTTTCAAGACAAGTCCCGAGTAAATGAAACCCGAAGCAAGTTCAAGGATGATGCAGGATTAAGCTGAATATTATTAAACATTCGTGGGTACACCTGTGGAAGATTTTGGCGGGTTTATAGGTGTTAAAATTGAGTCTTTGATGCATTAAAAACAAGATTATTTTTACCTCAGTCAGACATACGAGCCAAGTCAGACATTAGATGTGCCATAGCCTCATCCCTTGTTTGTAGAAGTAACTGCTGAGACAGACGTTACAGGAACTGAATGGAAAGGTGAAGAGTGGAGTCATCAGCATATGAGTGGATAGGGTTAGATGTACAGGTTAGGTCATTATTAAATAAAAGGAAGAGAGTTGGTGATAGGACAGAGCCCTGAAGAAAACCACTGTTGATAGATCTAGGTGAAGAACGATGGCCGTCTACAATAGCGGCTATAGAACGACCAGAAAGAAAGCTAGAGATGAAGGTACATATAGAAGGATAGAATCCGTAACAGGGCTGTTTGGAAATTAAAGATTCATGCCAGACTTGATCGAAAGCCTTTGAGATGTCAAGTGCAATGGCAAAGCTTTCGCCAAAGTCCCGAAAGGAGGATGACCAGGAGTCTGAAAGGTAGGTGAGAAGATCGCCAGTGGAGCGTCCCTGACGGAACCCATACTGACAATCAGAAAGAAGGTTGTGATAGAAAAGATGCTTTAATTTTTTTCTATTAAGAATTGACTCGAAAACTTTTGAGATACAGGATGTTAAAGCAATTGGTCGATAGTTAGAGGGTTGGGAATGGTCACCCTTCTTTGGGACTAGCCGAATAAGAGCAAACTTCTAGCAAGATGGAAAGGTACAATTTGATAGACGAAAGCAAAAGAGTGTGTCTAGGCAGGGTGTAAACACAGAAGCACAGTTCTTGAGAACAACAGGAGGGACTCCATCAGGCCCATATGCCTTGTTAGTATTGAGGCTTGTGAAGGCAGAAAATACATCAGCTGAAGAAATTTTAATGTCAGCCAGGAGGAAGTCAGAGGGGGAGAAGTGATGGAGAAACAGCACTGGAATCGTCTAAGGTGGAATTGGAGGAGAAAGTCTGAGCGAAGAGATCTGCTTTATCAGTAGAAGAAATAGCTACAGAGCCAACAGAGTAGAAAATAGGAGTGAAGGATGATGAGGTAAAGTTGTTAGAAAGGTTTTTGGCAAGGTGCCATAAGAAATGGAAGACTTTGAGATGGAGAGTTGAGAGCATTTAGTACGGATGAAATTATTATTAGCAAAGCGAAGAACAGACTTAGCATGATTCCAGGCAGAAACATAAGCATGATGTGATTCAGGGGTGGGTTGGCTACAGTACCTTTTATAGGTTCTCTCCTTGTTGCGGACAGCATTAGCACAAGTGTAATTAACCCCTACACCGCGGGCATGTTTACCGATGTTTTGCGTGTGCCGCGGGGTTATTCGGGCTCCGACAGACTCTCAAAAAATATTTGCCAAAAATCAGTTATTAGTCCTAGAATATTAAAATTATATATGCTTATGCCACATACCTTCAGCTTTGTCCTGGAATGTTTGTTGAGCCTTCGTCGTTACCGTAGGACTTGTGGAGACCTCTGAAGTTGGGTAACGAAGTCTCCACTTTACACTTCCTGACAACCCGTAATATGATTACCACAGCCAGATATTAACACTATAAACACTACTCTATGATTTTCAAGTAGTTTGGGATCCATACTCCAAAAAAAAACCCACTGTGAAAGCAATGAAAATTATGAGCGCGTCTGACCGCCGCACTTGCGCTAGTTCGCTCTTGGTACTCGTCAGTTATTATTCATAAAACCCCTCACACTTTATATTTCTATTACTATATAACACTTATATATATCTACAGTCTTTATCCATAAGTTTCCTTCAGTAGTATTAGTTTATTGTCACTGTAGGGATTCAATTTCTTTCAGTAAAATACGTAGCATTCAATTTCTCGTCCTGTATACTAGCATTGAGAGTGAATGTCACTTTCATCTTCACTTTCATAACTCATAGTATTCAGACATGCTAGAGTGAAACTTTCACTTTCATTACTCCTAGGGTATATACTCGTATTCTTATAATACTACTCATTTACATTTCTATTTACGTTCTCTATTTTATTTACGTTATTTACATTTCTATTTTATTTACACTGTGTTATGCACTGTCACTTGAAGTAACTTATAAAACTATTTTCCATTGTTCACGTATATTTACATTCATTACTTTCACTTGCTGTTTACACATTATTTACACATTATTTACAATTCCACTTGCACTGTTTTACTCAATAGAAAGATCGTAGTCACTCTTTTATCAATTGTCAGCCCTTTACCTCTTTCCACAGAAGGCTTAGTAGGGGGTAAAGGTCACAGGGCCCTTTGCATGGGGGTGAAAAAGGCCCTGAAGTCAGCAAGAGGAACAGACGTACCTCCTCTTTGGAAGATGAGCGAGAACTGATAAGGCAGAGCCGGGGTAGAGGCCTACTTAGGGGATATTCAGTACTACCAACGTAGCTCTTGAAACAGCTATGTATTTCACTGAAATGATTGGCAGGAAATCTAGACAATACATTATAAATTAGGTAGTTCCAGGTGAATGTAAATATCACTTAGGCTTCTCCCTTCCCTCCTTATATGTATATTTATTACGAAAATAGATTATACGGCATATTTCAAGGGGAAAAAAACAGCGAAAATTAGCGAACGAGTGCACGTGAGGTGTTGTCAGGTGATAATTAGCCAATTCCAGGTGTATGGCACTCTCACTTACCTTATTTCTTTCTTGTATATATTATTTGGTATAAGAATAGGGCATAGGGCTTATTTCAATGGATGAAATCAGTGAAAAATTCTAGGGAAGATTTACTTAGCATAGCACGGCCGGGCAGGCGAGAGGATAGGGTAATGGAGGGGGGGTAGGGAGGGGAGTCAAGAACGGGGAGAAATGGCTAAATTGTCAACAATGGATGGGAGTACAGATGAGATTAGGAGTGCTGACTAATGTTGTACAGTGGCAGTACTGATAGATGATACAAGCCCCCACTTGGAAGCCAGGGTGAATTCAAAATAACACAGAATCACAAAAGCGACGCCCCGCGGTATGATCCCTTGCTCCCAGCGTCACGAAAGTGACGCCCCGCGGTTAAGGGGTGAAACCAAGGCCTTCTTGCATTAGTCAAAGGATATGAGAAAGGAATGCTGCTTCCATGCCCGAGAGAATAACCTTCTTAATGCACAAGGCACACTCAGGTGGCTCCCGGCCATGGAAGCAATAATCATTCCAGGAAAATCAAAGAAATACTGCCTGAGGGCCTTTCAGTCCGTGGCTCCAAAGTGCCACAGACAACGTTTCTTTGGAGGATCCACAGGCCATACCGGAGCGATAGGACAGGTTAAGGTGATAAGGCTGTGATCAGAGGAGCCCAATGGAGAGAAAAGATTAACAATGTAAGCAGAAGGGTTAGTTGTAAGGAAGAGGTCAAGCATGTTGGAGCTCTCTCCAAGGCGGTCAGGGATACGGGTAGGGTGCTGTACAAGCTGGTCTAGGTCACTGAGGATAGAAAAGGTGTAGACTTGTTCACCTGGTGGATCAGTGAAAGGAGAGGAGAGCCAAAGGTGGTGGTGAACACTGAAATCTCCTAGAATGGAGATTTCAGAGAAAGGAGAAATGGATAGAATGTGTTCCATCGAAGAAGTAAGATAGCCTAAGAATTTCAGATAGTCAGTAGAATTAGATAAGTAAACAGCGCAGACATATTTAGCCAGAGAGTGACAGGAAAGCTGAAGCCAGAGTGTAGAGAAATCAGAAGAATCGAGTTCAGGATCACGAGAGCAAGAGAAGTTGTTGCGTATCTATACACAACAGCCACCTTTGGGTTTGAAATGAGTTTAGAGAAAGTAGGAGGATAGAGAAAAGGGTCTGCTGTCAGTTGCCTCAGACAGCTGAGTCACAGTTAGGAAATGAATGTGAGGTGTAGTAGAGAAGGAGAGGTAATGCTCACCAGAGCGAAAGTTAGAGGAAACGCCACAAATGTTGCCGAAATGAAGAAGTGAGTCAGACAATGGTTCCAGGCAGCACGAGTTGTCACTGGGAGAGGGGCGGAAGGTGGGGGGGATTTATGGTCTCCCCC
Organism: Coenobita brevimanus; assembly: GCF_032717465.1. NCBI lineage: Eukaryota > Metazoa > Arthropoda > Malacostraca > Decapoda > Coenobitidae > Coenobita > Coenobita brevimanus. The sequence continues at coordinate 49,415,550 of NC_136993.1, read as the reverse complement.
TCCAGGGACTCCGAGGCTGTGTGTGTGTATGAATATATATATATATATATATATATATATATATATATATATATATATACATATAGCGAACAAAGCGCCTCGGACCCGGATGGACCATACGTTGACGAATAAGGAACGGACGAAGGACATTCTTAGGGTAGGAACCTGGAATGTGAGAGGAGTGAATGATGAAGTGAAAGAGAGAGAGATTGTTCAGGTGCTTGAGGATGCAAAAGTGGATATATGTGGATTGACTGAAACTAAATGGGAGGGTGAAAGGGTGTGAGAATGGGAATATGGTTTAGGTATATCTGCGGGAGTCAATGAAAATGAGAGGGCAAGAGAGGGAGTATGTCTGATGATAAGCAAGAAGTGGAAGGAGAATATAAGAGAGAATGGAACAGTGGGTGCAAGGATTGTATGGGTGAGGATGAAAGTAGGTATACAAGCGTGGGCAATTGCATGTGTGTATGCCCCAACAGAGGATCGAGTGGTAAGAGTGAAAGATGAGTTTTGGGCGAGTGTAGAAGCATGTATGGACAAGTTTGAGATGAGCGATAGAGTGCTGTTGATTGGAGACATGAATGGCAAAGTTGGGAATGTACGAGTGGATGGAGTGGTTGGTCAGTGGGGTGTGCCAGGTGACGTAGATGGGAATGGAAGTGCTTTGGTGGACATCTGTGTTGGTAAGGGGCTGGCAATAGCCAACACCTACTTTCGGCATAAGATGATCCACCGGTATACATGGAGAGTAATGAGGAGGATGGATGATGAACTTGTTGAACGAAAGGCAATGATAGACTACGTGTGTGTGGATGAGCGAATGAGAAGACAAGTGTTGAATGCAAGAGTGTGGAGAGGGTGGGGGAATGGAGTCTTGGACCATCACTTAGTGATGGCCAAGGTAGAGCTGCAATGAAAGTGGTTGAGGAGACGAAGGGGAAGACAGGAGGAAGCAACTCCTATGAGAAGAGTAGAGAAATTGCAAAATAGTGAGAAAATGACAGAGTATAAGAGCATAGTGGAAGAAAGACTGGGAAGGTATGAGCTAGAGCAGATGGAAGGGGTGGAAGACGTATGTAAGATATTCACAGAAGAGATAGGCACAGCGTGTGAGGCGGTTTGTGGAGTGAGGAAGAGATGCAAGGGTGTGCAAGGGACAGCATGGTGGAATGATGAGGTGAAACGAGCTGTGGAACAAAAGAAGAAGGCATATAGTGAATGGTTAGCGAGTAGAGGTAAGGGAGAAGATGAGAGAGAGAAGAGAGAGGTATATGTGAGCAGGAGAAGGGAGGTTAAGAGACTGGTGAAGGAGAGTAAAAAAGAAAGTGGATGAGGAGTTTGGGAGGAATCTGAGTGTGAAATGGAGGGAGAGTAAGAAATTGTTTTGGAAGGAGGTAAAGAAAGTAAGGCAGTGTGAAAGGGGAAATAGTAGGGGAGTGAAAGATAGGAATAAGAGATTGTTGGTGGAGAAGAGAGAGAAACTGAAGAGATGGAAGGAGCACTTTGAGGATTTGTTGAATGTGGAGAGTGAGAGCAGTGTGAGTATAAGTGGTTGGGGAATGGCTGGGAGAAGAAGAGATGAGAGGAGGGAGGAAGAGATCAGTAGGGTGGAAGTAGTGGAAGCGATAAAGAATATTAAGTTGGGAAAGGCCCCAGGAATTGATGGAGTGTGTGGTGAAATGCTTAGGTATGGAGGTGAGATTGTTGTGGAGTGGATATGGAAGTTGTGTAGATTGGCTTGGGAAGAGGGAAGGGTTCCAGAGGACTGGAAATCAGGTATAATTGTTCCTTTATACAAAGGAAAAGGTGAGAGAGAAGTATGTGGTAACCATAGGGGTATTTGCCTACTTAGTGTGACTGGTATAATATATGGTAGAATACTCATTGATAGGCTTAGGCATATGACAGAGGAGCTAGTTGGAGAAGAACAAGGGGGATTTAGGAAGGGAAAAGGGTGTGTAGATCAGATATTTGTTCTAAGATGTTTAGTGGAGAAGTATCTGGAGAAGGGAAGGAAAATGTATGCTGCCTTCATGGACTTGGAGAAAGCTTATGACAGAATAGATAGGCAAGGTATGTGGAAGGTATTAAGAATATATGGAGTGGAGGGGAAATTGTTGAGTGCTGTGAAGAGTATGTACGAGGGAGCTAGGGTTACAGTGCGAGTGGATGGTGAGCTGAGTGAGTTCTTTGATCTCAGTGTGGACTGAAACAGGGTTGTGTGATGTCTCCATGGCTGTTTAATATATACATGGATGGGGTTGTAAAGGAGGTGCAGGGTAGGGCAGTGGATGTGGGGGTGGCTCTAATGAATGAGGGTGAGATTTGGAAGCTTCCGATGTTGCTGTTTGCTGATAATACAGTACTGTTGAGTGAAGATGAATGGGAGTTGCAAGGTTTGGTGAATGAATTTGGGACAGTGTGTAGGAGGAGGAATCTGAAAGTTAATGTAAACAAAAGTAAAGTGATGGTGTTTAAGAGGAATGAAGTCACAGAGTGTGCAGTGAGGTTGGATGGTGAGGATATGGAGAATGTGAGTGCATTCAAGTACTTGGGTAGTGTGATGAGTAAGGATGGAACTTTGGGGGATGAAGTGCGTGATAGGGTACAGCAGGAAAGGAAGGTTGTTGGTACACTGAAAGCAGTGATGAGAAATAGGGAGGTGAGTATGGAAGTTAAGAAGTCACTGCATGATAGTATTGTGATCCCTACCCTGACGTATGGAAGCAAGGCATGGACCTTGCAAGAGGGGAACAAGTCAAGAGTGAGAGCAGTGGAAATGAGTTACTTGAGAGGAGCATGTGGAGTGACGTGGAGGGACAGGTTGACGAATGAAGAAGTGAAGGAACGCTGTGGGGTGGATGTGGATGTAGTTGAGAAAATTAGGAGAAATACACTGAGGTGGTTTGGACATGTGAAGAGAATGGAGAATGAAAGACTGACTAAGAGGGTGTATGTAGGTGAGGTGGAGGGAGGGAGAGGGAGAGGTAGACCGAGGATGAGGTGGAGGGATGGAGTTGAGAGGTATATGAGGGAGGGGGAGTGAGTTGGGGGGAGGGGAGTCAAATGGTGGGTGACAGAGCGACTTGGAGGCGTTTTGTCTGCTGCCACCCTCTGGGGGATTAAGGCGTCGGGCTATATATATATATATATATATATATATATATATATATATATATATATATATATATATATATATATATATATATATATATATATATATATATATCATTGGCACCCAGTGTCCAGAATATGGGACGGATCTGGGCCTTTGCAAAATATAATAAATAAGTAAAGCCCCGGGTTGGGACCTCTGAGCTTCGCGACTATGATTATGTATATATATATATATATATATATATATATATATATATATATATATATATATAGAGAGAGAGAGAGAGAGACTGATTGATACAGATATAGATATATGTAATACTCATCAAGAGTTTTTATGATGGTAGTGAAGCATGTTTAAGGGTTAATGGGCATCTAAGTGAATAGTTCACGATTGGTGTGGGCGTGCAACAAGGCTGTGTGATGTCCCCATGGTTGTTCAATATATAGATATGGAGGGTGATGAGAGAAGTAAAAACACGAGTAATGGAGGGTGGGATGGCACTGGTAATGAATGGTGATGGATGGAATATCTGAAACTTGTTGCATGCTGATGATACAGTACTGCCTGCAAGTACCGGACACGAACTTGGTAGGCTAGTGCAGAGTTTTGCTGCGGTCTGTGAGCGTCGTGCCTTGAGAGTAAATGTAGAAAAGAGTAAAGTGATGGTTATTGAGAAAGAAGGTGACTCCCAGTGCGATGTTACAGTGAATGGAGAGAGACTGGATATGGTGAGACAGTTCATATACCTGGGTAGAGTGATAGAAAAGAGTGGAAAATGTTAAAAAAGAAGTGGAAAGCAGAGTGACACTAGGAAGAAAAGTAGCTGGTGCAATAAAGGCCTTGATAAGAAACAGATGCTTGAGTGTTGCAGCTGAACGAGGCTTACATGAAGGAGTGTTAGTGCCAACTTTAACATATGGATGTGAGACTATGGTGTGATATGAAAATGAAAAGTCAAGAGTGACAGCAGTGGAGATGGGACTGCTGAGGAATGTATGTGGAGTACATAGGGTGGATAGGATACGAAATAATGTGATTCGTGAAAGATGTGGAGTGACGAAGTCTGTGGACACCAGAATCGAAGAGAGTGTACTGAGGTGGTATGGTCATGTGGAGAGAATGGATAACAATAGAGAGTTGAAAAAGGTACAGTATATCTGATCGAATTTGAAGGAGGAAGTAGGCGAGGTAGGCCAAGGAGAAGGTGGAGAGATATGGTGGATGTGTGTGTGTGGAAGAGAGGTTTGGAAGTCGTTGAGACTAGTGAACTGACAAGAGATCGAGCTGGCTAGATGAATGTTGTGAGAAGTGCATAATCAGGGATTTGGCCTCCCTTTCTAACGCGGCAACGTCTGGACTGACTCTATTGGATACATTTATATGAAGCTATAAAACGTGGTGAATGTTGTTGGCGTATCCGATAGAGCCAGGATTCCGAGGGCCCATTGGATTGGGTAAATTTGGGCTGTCTGGACATTGATACTCCTCACCCTGCCCTAGGGTGGGAAAGAAGGCCCGGATGATGATGATGATGATTAATACTCCTTATTCAGTCTGACTTTCTAGAGCGTGCAATATTTTAGGTCTGCTCCGAACTTGACGAGTTTTCTTGGGTCTTTTTGATGATGGGGACTTCCACACCGAAGGCCTAGAGACAGAGATGCACGAGTCATCACCAGGAATTATAGATCTGAGAAAGTCTGCATCAGATTCTGCACAACGAAGCTTTTTAGTGGATGTGATCAGCCGGTACCCTTTGTGCTCAGGTGCCAGCAGTCGTGGCACAAGCTTCAATGTCTTGTGCCGAAATCACCAGTTAAAATTGCTTGATATGACCGAAATGAAATTTCGGCTTCATCTCATAATGCTGTATCTTCAAACTTACTGTATGTCCGACTGACCCAAATCAAGCACTCTTTCAAATGTCTTGCCATTTCTGCTTGTTAAGGGTACCACTGAACATTCCTCACTTTCCTCAATGTTCTCCCTTCTTAGAAACGGCGATACGAACAAAAACTAAAGCACACCTCATTGCACCTTCTCCATAAGCTATATTTCAGGATTTTTTATGTTACAAAAATTGTTTTGCCTAATATCTGGCATATATAGTGCACACTCGTTGCTTCTTTCTGTCATAGCAAGTGCGACACGGCAAAAACAGTATCTTAAATGGCAGCACACACACATCCGAGGAAAGAGTGTACTAACATTATAGTCACAGACGTGTAAGAGCAAGTTAAGGCTGCATAACATGACTCAGAACTTCTTTGAACATGAAATTAAAACTAGTTACGACGCTTTGTGGACACGCCTCTTTCCCTGACCGTGGATCTGCTTGATGAATAAATTTGTCTGAAGCTAGCTAGGGTAAAACAGTTACTGTATGGCTTTAAAAATTAAGTTACCATGACTCACGGCGTATAGTTATGATTTTTTTTAATTGATAATGAATGGAGGAAGGAAAAACAAAGGAAAAAAAATAAGGCCATGTGCCTAAAGGGATCCTCCATTCATAAAATTTTTATAACAAGTGGATTTGAATTCACGTGCACTAAATGTCTGTGAGAAACAACTCCCAGGAAGTGAATTCCAGAGAGTAGTAGTTCTGGGGATAAATGAATTTTGATAAGCAGTGGTTCTGCATTGCGGGGTAGAGAGTGATAATTCATGGGCGTTCCCAGCTGCCCGAGTATTTCGGGAGAAAATGCGAAGGGGAGGCACAATTGAAGCCAGTTCGTCAGAGCATTTACGGTAAAAATATCGATGAAATAATGCTAAAGTAGCAACATCTCTACGTACTGATAAAGGAGGAATGTCCTGCCTAATGGCAGGATTATTGATTAATCTAATAGCTTTATTTTGAATTTTGTCCAAATGCCTCAATGCAACCGCTCCACATCCACTCCACAGTGGTGAACGGTATTCGATCTGAGGACGCACATGACTTTAGTATATTGTGGCCATCTGCTCGTCAGTGAAGAACTCACAAACTCTGTACATAAGTCCCAGTTTTTAGGAAGAATTTTTAGCAAGGAATTTAACATAAGCTGTCCAGCTTAGGTTGAGGTTTAGAGTAACACCACTGTAGTGGATATGGGAATATTGACATCATTTAAAATTATGTGAGTCAGAGGGTTTCTTTCTGTTCGAGAAATTAATGTATTTAGTTTTCTGAGCATTAAATGAGACCAGATTTGTTTGTCCCCAATGATTAATTTTTAGAAAGATCCTGGTTCAGAGAAATTGCTGTGTTTATTTGGGAATTTATAATATCAAATTGTGTAAAGGAGGTACTAAATGTGAAAGAACTACGAAGGGTCGAGTCATCAGCATAAGAGTGTATTGGGTTGTGAGTGACAGATAGGTCATTTATATGAATGAGAAAGAGGGTTAGCGCCAAAACTGATCCCTGAGGTACGCCAGCATTTATTAAATGACTCTGAGAATAAATTCCACCTATCATGAAACGTATTTTTTTATTAAGAAGAAATTAGAGGAACCAGTGATGCAAGGCCATAGTGTGAAATCTTAGACAATAATGCCCGGTACCATACTCTGTCAAATGCTTTCGATATATCAAGTGCTATTGTGTGTGTTTCAACGTGTTGGTCTACTGTTTTGTTAATCTGATGGGTAAGAAGGCAAAGAATGTCTACAGTTGAATGTTCTTGTCTAAATCCATACTGCCGATCATTGATTAATTTATTGATTTCTAGATGCTTGATAATGTGTTTGTTAATTAGTGTCTCAAAAACTTTACCTAGAATGGAAGTTATTGCAAATGGTCTATAGTTGGATGGATCAGACGTTGCCCCCTTTTTATGAACAGGATGGATATTTGCTTCTTTCCAAGAGGCTGGAAAACTTGAGGTACGGATGCATTAGCGGAAAAACATTGCCAATACAGGAGCTAACACTGAGGAGTAATTTTTATGTACTATTGAAGGAATTTCATCTGGATCAGTAGCTTTGTCTGCTGATCGATTCTGTAATACACCTTGTACGTATCTGGTGTGACTTATGAAAGGAGGTATTTGAGGGGAATCATAATCTAGTACAGGAATATTGTGATTTTCTGTATTTAGGGTTGAGTTTGTTGAAAAAATGTCAATAAGAAGTTTGGCTTTTCCACGTTAATCACTAGATATCCACTGGGGGACTGGAAAGGTGGAATGGAAGAGGTGTTGGTGAAGTTAGTTTTGAATGAATTAAGGGTTGACCAGAATATTTTGTTAGCATTTGCATTGTTTAGTAGTTTGTTAGCCTGTCTATGTAGAAAGTTTGATTTAGAAAGATTGATAATAGTTTTGGCATGGTGTGTGATATTTCTATAATAGTTAAAGGCTTCTTTTCTTTTGGTCCTTATATAAGTGTTATAGGCTATTGGTTTATGTTCTGTTACTCTGGCACAATTGTGGTCAAAAGATTTAGGAGAATTACATCTTTTTCTGTAACTATGATAGGGAATGAATGTCTCCATGCTAACTTTAATGAAATCCTGTATGTGGCCCAATGTGGAAATTGTATCTTGGGAGAAAATGGAGGTCCAAGGAACTTCCATGAAAAAATTATGTAGTCCCTCCCAGTCTGCCCTGTCTCAGTGCCATTTAGTCACCACGACAGGTTCAGAGCAGGAGGGTGTGGTAGGTGTTAAACTGGTGGGTTGAATCAGACAGTGATCCGAGGATCCGAGGGGGAACTTCACTTTGGCATTATAATTATATGAAATGGTTGTTAGAAACAAGTCCAATAGGTGGGGATTTTGAACGGGGTTGTCTGGTACATGGGTGGGTTGACTGACTAACTGGGTGAGATTAAACGAGTCTGCAAATAGCTCACATTCAAGACCAGAGTCATCAGTTCTGGCTGAATAAGTGAGCCATTCAACATTATGGACATTAAAATCACCCAGAATTGTAATTTCTGATGCAGTATTAATGTTGAGGACACTTAGTTGTGAAGACAGAGAGTCAAATAAACTCGGCTCTGGAGGGGCATTAGGAGAACGATAAACACGAGAGAAATACTTTATTTTACCAAAAAAAATTAATTTGTATATGGACTAGTCGAAAAAAGGACAATTAAATTTAGTAATCTCCTCCAGGACAATTTCTGATTTAGCAAGGCAACTTACGCCTCCTTTGGATCTGAAATTTTGAATGAAGATATAACCAGGAAAATTATATCTAGCTAAATCAGAGGTGGAACTAACTTGTGTCTCTGTCAAAAACAGCATGTCAGGGGATTCAAACTGGAGGAAATTTTGAACAGAGTTGATGTTGGAGTGAAGTCCCCTAACATTGCAAAAGAAAATTTTACTGCACTGACGAGCAGATTTAGGGCGCTGCAATACTGGAGGTGGCACAGTCGCTTGATGGCGACCGGTAGTGCCCTGTGCAGGCGACCCAACCCTGCCGGTGGTGGTCACCCAAGAAACCACTGCACTAATTCCCAGTATAGCAGCAGCCATAGCTCTTTTTATGGGGGGGAGAGCAGGTATGTGTTGTGGAATGTGTATGATATGTAATGACAAAATTGGTTTTTTATGGAAAGAGGATAGCTGGTTTAAGGCAATGTGATATAATGTGAATGTGTGTGTTGTGTAAAGAGGGCAGCCTGATGCCCTCTGGTGTTTGAGGCAGATAAATGTGTAACCAGCTACCAAGGCCTAGGAGAGAAAAGGAATCCAGGCTATTCCTGAGTCTCCCGTTACCTTGGTGGTAGTACTTCCCTGGGCGGAGCTGCCTACCCCTACTACTGATTAATCCAGGCGAGTGAGTCCTGCGGTTATGGTATTAGATGGAACCCCGGATCAAGAAGCTCTTCCAGCCTGGGTGTGGGGGGACAGATGGACCACCTGCCGATCTGTCATCTTCGTTCTTGACACCAACACAAACAACACCAACGAGGCATTCAGGTATTATGTGTGTACAGAATGGAAGGATTTATAAAACTTATTCTGTTCATCTAGAAAGCCTGAGAAATATGTTGTAGGAACCTGTGATATATGATTCCCATATCTTTCTCTACCAGTCCACAACCACCTCGTTTTTACTTACCGGATTTCCCAACATTAGCTTTACTTCTGTCACTCAGCTGTCTGCTTTAACCTGGTCTAAAACTACTATCTCTCCGTCTTTACTATTAAGCTATGCCAAAAGACTAACAATAGATTATGATGGTAGTCACACACAAATGCTCTGGGACAGATATAAATTCGTAATATGAACGTAGTTCCAATAAAATACGGAAAATAAGTTGCAAAGCTTTTTTTCAGTCCACTTTACAGTTTTCAGTTATATTTTCCATAAATAATTTACTGCAATCTTTGCACCATCCTGATCTTTCCCACCACTTCGTGAGGTAAGATAGATCCCAAAAACATATGAAGATAAAGTACGAAAGGGAATGAAACATCAATAGCATTCACAGTGAAATGGATCATACAGTTATTCACTGTATTATGAGACGAAATACTGTACAGTATATATCTGTTATGCGCTGGGCAAGAAACGATAAAATCATAAAACGACGGTTCCGATACCCAGTACCAATGTATCTGCTGGAATAGATGCCAGAATCGTTTCCTCAAAGTAAGCAAATACTGTCGGTCATACGAGGCAGAGTACCTCGATGAGCGCGATTTCTGATAGCACTGTGGGAGGCTGAAAACACAAATAATTGTTTAATGTTGCGTCTTACGTACTTATTGCATATTAAAAAATAGCTATAATTAACTCGTATTTTAAAAACTGTTTACAGAAATATAATTATGTATAATGGTATTTTTCTTCGATAACTATACCTTCATTGTATAATTCTCGGTTAACTATGTCCCGTTTACAGCTGAAAGATAAACTAACGCGAGTCATAATATTTATGATTCTGGATTCGATTCTTACATCACGCTCGATGAGCAAGGCAGGGGCACTTCCACTGGCCTTGCCTACACCGGAATGAGTGGCCATATCCCACCATTAGCCTCGACTTATACTTACTCTTCGTATCCAGCAACACGTGACATGTGTCAGTGGCAATATTTGAAAACTCTCACTCTCAAGCTACTGGCCGAATCGCTATAGGGGAATCGGTTCTCATGTTTTAGAGTCGATTCTGTGATAACTATCTCTCCAGAATCACCGGCATCGATTCAGGGATCTGTTCGTGTTCATCCATAATATCTGTATAGAATTCATCACCATCTGCTTTGTGTCGGTTAAAGAGCATCACAGACAAACTGACTTCTGTCATTCATATATTTTCGGATAATATAATCCTTCCTTTTGCATAACACATTAATCCCAATTTTTTCTCTTTCATGTTCATTCTTATTCCCTTAATAGATGCCAGATCTAATCTCACCGTTTCCACCATTCAGTCTATTTGAAGAAGCTGGAATGTGGAAGAAAGCAGACACGCATGTTCTGGTGGTAGGTGATAGGAAAGACCTGGAGTTGGTTCTTCTCCACCCTCTCCTGCGCAACAGTCTTCATGCTGTGTACTTCGCCATTGCACCGCTGATTTCCAACTTTAAATTCCGTGGGCTCAACATCGTCAGAAAAAGTTAGGTACAGGGCCTTATGGATGTAGGTTTTGAAGGACCTGAAGCACAACTGCAATTTATTTTGCACGTATAACAAACCACCAGAAGAGGATAAGGTATTTTTGCTGGATATTCTTGCTATTAACAGACGATTTTATACAGCATAATATAACCTCTCTTGGTAAACAGTTACTAAAGGTTGTATTTTTATTCACTGTAAAATTGTCGGACAAAAATGGTCCGGGGATAGCATGAGTAAAGTGAAAAATACATTCACTGGCAGAAGGTGTTGACACCCTCTTTGTTGAATCCCTCATACCCTCTTGCACCATGCATTTCATAACGGCCCAAGTGTCACAGCTTATACTGTCGTACAATCTGGAGGGAATTACTGGTAAGGAAGAGGACCTAAAGAAAGACATAAGCTGTTGAGAATATTAATGCAGGAAGAGGAGCAAAGTTCACATTTCTCATTTTTACGGTTTTCGAATCCAATTATGCAGCCATAATGAGCTTTAATGAACGCAGTATCTCTGGATATATTTATTTATTTTTGGTCTGTGGGATAAAAAAAATCCATTGGAATTGTCGGTAACATTTCGTTTTGTTGGTTTTCATGAAATCTGGTAAAGTTCGTTAGGTCTCAAATAAAATTCGGCTGTTGCATTACGGAATTTGCGGGTCCGAATTTTGTTATAACAGTATTCAGTTCCCTTGCATGTGTCAGTAATATAGCATGTATATTAGTGGTCCCGTAAACATCACGAGAATCGCCGTGAATGAAAATGTCTCTTATAATCTCAGACGAATCTCTTTGCTACAACCGCTGGAATTGGGTGGTGCAAGGCGCGTGGTCCGTTGTTTTGGTGTGGGACGGAATTGATATCCTCACGAAATTAAATTATTGGCGAGTATAGGATACACAGAAAAAAAAAGTACTTCACTGAATTCTGGTTTTCAGTGTCATACACAGAGAAGTGAAAAAAAGGGAAACTTAAACTTCTGGCAGAAACTCAGTGAGCCTGCGATTACAGCTGTCCATCATTTCCAGTACTTTTTATGGTCGTGTCGTCCTTGTGAACAGGGCAGTTGTTCTTGATAAATGTTCTTTAATAAAATTTCTCTTCTTTGTCTTTCCACACACTATCCAATTTTCTACCTTAGAGTAACTGCATTGACAACTACATCTTATAGATCAGTCCAATTGTTCACAAATTTATTACAGAATGCATATTTTCCAATTTGTTTGTATAAATGATCCTTGCTGTTTTTTGTGTGCCCCATATTTCTTCATTCAAGCCTAGGACCAACATCATCTTGGTGGGAACTCACCACCACCATCATTTTTTTCTTTATGTCCGACTCTGGGCATAGGCCAGTATTATCTCTTAGGGAGGAGTTGCACCAACAAATCAGAGACCCAACAGCACCCAGCAGATCACTCCACTGCCATAGTGGTGATCCTGACCACTGGTACTACCACTGGCATTACCAATGGTTCCACCGAGAATACAGTATTCCACCCGAGTTTTGCACCCACCATGGTAATAACCTCTCACCCAGTGGCCAACACCTTTACTGCCAACTAGTTGCACCTTCTGTCTATTGGCTGGTACAGCCACTTAGGATACCAAATCAGTCGTCAACACTTATGTTCGTAGACGATCAGTGACCAAATGGAATTTTGCAATATTATGCGTTGTTGGTGGCACGATCTCTGACCCCTCACTTTCAGTTCCTGGAGCGAGTGTAAGGGAGTCAGAAGTCCAGCTGTGGGTACTGTTAAGTGTGACACTGAGAGTTTCGTCACTGTTAGAGATTTGATTATCAGTAGCACTGAAGATAATATAGGAATCAGGCATTATTTGTCAATTAGTGAATTGTATGTATTGTAGCATTAAAGGAGGCAATGTTATTTTGGGCCTATTCAGTGATCTTAGATAAGTCTTGATTTATGGAGATTGCTGTACTGAGTTGGGAGTTAGTACTATTAAATTTTTGTGAATGGGCGTTTAAGTGTGAATGAACTTTGAAACGTTGAGCCACCTGCATAGGAGAGAATGGGATTACTGGTGAGAGATAAGCGATCATTAATATGATTTAGGAATAGAGTTGGAGCCAGAACTAAGTCTTGTGGTTGTCGGTATTAACTCAGTGGAAACTGAAAAACAAACAATTTACATTTACTCTTATGTCTGTAGCTGAGATATGAGGAAATAGGTGGAACAAAACATGTTAGGCCATAGCAAGGGAGTTTGGATAGCAGGGAACTGCCACACTCAGGCAACAGCTTTAAAATATCAAGGGCTACTGGATGAGTTTCTCCAATGTTGGTCAATTGACTAATGAAGGGAATGTCTCAAGAGATTGAGTAAATCAACAGTGAACCTTTCGTGGCGAAAACCATATTGTCTGTCACTGTTTGATTCAAGATGTATAACAATGCTTTTATTAACTACAGTAACAATTACTTTACCAAGAGTAGATGTAATAACTAGTGGTCTGTAATCAGAGGGGTCAGATGAACTTCTTTTCTTTGGAACTGGGCGGATATTGATTTCTATCCAGGAATTAGGGGTATAAAAAAGTACCAATGAAATGTCTGAAAAATTTAACTAGAACAGGAGCAAGTTCTAGTGAACACTTTTTCAAAATGATTGTTGGAATGCCATCTGGACCTGGTAGCCTTGTTGGCTGGTAGATTCTCTAGGATGGATTATTTTTACGTATCTGGTCTGTATCTTAAGTGCAGCGATTTCGAGAGAGTCAAGTTCTAGTACAGGGACGTTCTGATTGACTTCCTGTAAGGTAGGATTTTTGGCAAACGTGCTGGCAAGGATGTTCGGTTTTCCACGCAGGGCATTTATTGTGTTTCCATCTGAAGATTTAGGTGGGGGAATGTGTGATGACTTGCTAAAGTTACTGAAAAAACTAAGAGCTGACCAGAAAATTCTATTGTTATTAGGATTATTTAATATTTTGTCATAACTTTCTATAAATACCTCTCTTTGTTACATCAGCCACCTCACCGTTGGTCATAGGCCAACATTCAGTGTTGCCTCTGGTCATATAAAGATTAAATCCCCTTACTCCCTGTGCCGTCTGGCCACGGTGCTGTTGTCATAGGGAGTACATCCACATTCACTTATGGGTTTCTTTTAGGTTAAGGTACCGCCATGGTTCCAAATGATTGAAAGTCAGGTATAATTATTCCCCTGTACAAAGAAAAAGGGAAAAAAGAAGTTTGTGGTAATCATAGAGGCATTTGTCTTCTTGGTGTAATAGGAAAAGTAAATGGTAGGATACTTATTGACAAAGGTAAGGAAATAACAGAGGAATTTGGTGGAGAAGAACAGGGAGGTTTTAGGAAGGGAAGAGGTTGTGTAGATCAGATATTCATTCTTAGATCTTTAGCGGAACAGTTTCTAGAGAAGGGAAAGAAGTTGTATGCGGCCTTCATGTATTTGAAGGAAGCATATGACAGGGTGGATACACAAGAATTGTGAAAAGTATTAAGAATATATGGAGTAGATGGGAATTTGATGAATGCCGTGAAGAGTATGTATGAGGGTGCTATGGCTGCAATGCGTGTGGATAGTGAACTAAGTGATTTTTTCTATTAGAAGGTTGGATTAAAACAGGGATGTGTCATGTCTCCATGATTGTTCAATCTCTATGTCGATGTGGTTATAAAAGAGATACAAGGTAGGTCAGTGGATGTTGGAGCAGCATTAACAAGAGAGGGCAGTGTTTGGAACTCTCTGTACTGTTCCTTGCAAATGATATTGTGATGTTAAGTAATGACGAAAGGGAGCTGCAAGACTTGGTGGATGAGTTTGGGAGAATATAAGAAACAGAATCTGAAGGTGAATATAGGGAAAAGTAAAGTTATGGTCTTCGAGAGAGGTGAAGTCAGTGAATGTACGTGGGGTTGGATAACGAGGAAATGGAAAATGTGAGTGCGTTTAAGTACTTAGGTAGTGTGATGAGTAAGAATTGAAGTTTAGAGGGTGAAGAGCTTGGAAGGGTACAACAAGGAAAAAAGGTTCCTGGTTCCTTGAAAGCAGTGATAAGAAACAGAGAAGTGAGCATGGAAGTGAAAAGTTACTACATGACAATATTGTGATACCAACTCTAATGTATGAAAGTAAAGCTTGGACCTTGTTTGAGGGACAGAAGTCAAGAGGGAGAGCTAAGGATATAAGTTATTTGAGAGGAGCATGTGGAGTCACGTGGACAGACAGACTGACGAATAAGGAATTGAAGGATCGTTGTGGTGTGGATGTGGATGTGATAGGAAACGTTAGGAGAAACACAATGAGGTGGTTTGGCCACGTGCAAAGGATGGAGAGTGAGAGTGAGAGACTAATGAGGAGAGTGTATGTGAGAAGGTGGAGTGGGGGAGAGGGAGGGGGAGGCCAAGGATGAGATGGAGGGATGGAGTGGAGAGGGATATGAGAGAGAGGCGTGTGAGCTGGGAACAGGGCACCGAAATAACGGGGGACAGGGCAACATGGAGGCGATTAGTTTGTGGCCACCCCTTGCGGGATCAAGGCGTCTGGCAATAAATAGATAGATAGATACCGCCATGGGCAAATGTACAGTGACAGTTTTATACCAGCTGTGGTACTGAGAGGTATTGCATGAGTTATTTTTCTGTGAATGTAATACTCTTTCAAGTACACAACTAAAGCATGAGAGGGACATACAGTGTGAGTCTTTTGGGAAAATGAGAAGTATGGAGGGCAGGACAAAATGCGGACAGTTATGTCGGCGAAGTTTTGTTCATGATTGTCCTTTCTTTCTCATTATCCCTTCAATTCCATGCATGAAAAATATACTATTTCACCGTAGCAGCCACTAATTGTACATTATACTCAAAATATACCAACAAAATTTCTTTTTCAGGTGTGAGTGAGCCAAGAGAGCTGCAACAGTTGATGGTTTACCGCCGCTGTATGTACTGCAACGCTGGACAAGCGGGGATTCAGTTTCTGTGTGGAAGAAATTTAACTTCACTGAGAAAAAGCACATTTCTTCGGAATGACATCCCCTTGTTTGAATGTATGTTTTGACACATCGTGCAAAAAAATCACATACGAAAAAATATGAAAATAGGAACTGAAAGAAAATGTTCTGGAAAGAGGTGAAAAGAGTGAGACAGGGTGGAAGTGAAGTTAGCAGGGGAGTGAAAGATAAAAATGGTAGATTACTAGTGGAGAAGGGAGAAAAAGTGAGCAGATGGAGAGAACACTTTAAGGAATTGTTGAACATAGAGGGTGGAAGTAATGTGAGTATAAGTGGCTGGGGAACGGCTGGGAGAAGGAGGGAGGTGAGAAGACAGGAAGAAATCAGTAGGAGAGAAGTTGTGGAAGCAATGAAGAAAGTTAAATCGGGGAAAGACCCAGGAATTGATGGAGTGTGTGGTGAAATGCTGAAGCATGGGGAAGAGATAGTAGTAGAATGGATGTGGAAGATGTGCAAATTGGCCTGGGAGGAAGGTAGAGTCTCGGAGGATTGGAAGTCAGGTATAATTATTCCCTTGTACAAAGGAAAAGGGGAAAAAGAAGTGTGTGGTAATCATAGGGAGATTTGTCTTCTTAGTATAATAGGAAAAGTGTATGGTAGGATACTTATTGACAGAGTTAGAGAAAGAACAGAAAAATTAGTTGGAGAAGAACAGGGAGGCTTTAGGAAGGGAAGAGGTTGTGTAGATCAGATATTCATTCTTAAATTTTTAGTGGAAAAGTTTCTAGAGAAGGGAATGAAGTTGTATACGGCTTTCATGGATTTAGAGAAATCATATGACAGGGTGGATAGACAAGGATTGTGGAAAGTGTTAAGAATATATGGAGTAGATGGGAAGTTGTTGAATGCTGTGAAGAGTATGTACGATGGTGCGAAAGCTGCAGTTCGTGTGGATGGTGAACTAAGTGAATTTTTCTCTTTGAAAGTTGGGTTGAAACAGGGATGTGTCATGTCTCCATGGTTGTTCAATCTGTACATGGATGGGGTAATAAAAGAGGTACAAGGTAGGGTAGTGGATGTTGGAGTGGCCCAGGTGAGAGAGGATAGTGTTTGGAAACTCCCTGTACTGTTGTTTGCAGTTGATACTGTGTTGTTGAGTGAAGACGAAGGGGAGCTGCAAGACTTGGTGGATGAGTTTGGGAGAGTGTGTAAGAAACGGAATCTAAAGGTGATGGTCTTTGAGAGAGGTGAAGTCAGTGAATGTACAGCGAGGTTGGATTGTGAGGAATTGGAAAATGTGAGTACGTTTAAGTACTTGGGTAGTGTGATGAGTAAGGATGGAGGTTTCGAGGGTGAAGTGCTTGAAAGGGGACAGCAGGGAAGAAAGGTTGCTGGTTCTTTGAAAGCAGTGATAAGAAACAGGGAAGTGAGCATGGAAGTGAAAAAGTTACTACATGACAGTATTGTGATACCAACTCTAACGTATGGAAGTGAACCTTGGACGTTGTTGGAAGGACACAAGTCAAGAGTGAGAGCAGTGAAAATGAGTTATTTAAGAGGAGCCTGTGGAGTCACATGGAGAGACAGGCTGACGAATGAGGATAAAAAGGAGCTTTGTGGTGTGGATGTGGATGTGATAGGAAGCGTTATGAGGAACACATTGAGGTGGTTTGGCCATGTGGAGAGGATGGAGGGTGAAAGACTGACGAAGAGAGTGTATGTGAGTGAGGTGGAGGGGGGAAGAGGGAGGGGGAGGCCGAGGATGAGATGGAGGGATGGAGTGGAGAGGTATATGAGAGAGAGGGGTGTGAGTTGGGAGCAGGGCAGTGAAATGGCTGGGGACAGGGCGACTTGGAGGCGATTTGTTTGTGGCCACCCCAAACAGGATTGAGGCGTCTGGCAATAGATAGATAGATAGATAGAACCAAAATGAGTGAGGGAAAGTGTGTGAAACAATGAAGGAATCAAAAACTGTACAGGAGTGTAAAAATTAATGCATGTATAAGATTGAGAGCCAGGTTAGATTATCTTCAAATATTACCCACGATTTAGAACTATGATGAAATGAGTTTAAAATCATGGTGCAATACATCTCAAAGTGAGTTCAGTTTCAACAATAAATATCTATTAAGGGACAGATTTAACAATTCGTAACTTATAATCATTACCAGTTTTAAGACACTGATTTCCATCTTCGTAACCTCTCATCATTTCCAGCATTATCATCATTACCATTACATTTCCCACTGCTAAACAGGGTTAACAGTGTATCATTTATCATCATCATCATAAGTATTAGAACTACAATTCTGGGCAACGTAGTACATCACCTCTTCAAACTGATATTGTCACGGGGTTTTTGAGAGTTTATATATTAAAGAATACTTTAAATGTTACTTGAAAATATGGGCAATGAACTGACTTGTGAAAATCAAGTAGTAAGTTTACTTTATGCCGGCTTACTTCGCCGATTCTCTAAGGACGAGAATTTATAAACTTTCTCAACAGTACACAGCAGAGACCAATTACTCAAACGTGCTGTTTGTTAGTACTGTTAGCCTCTAGAGAAAGTGACTCCACCCCTGACAATCAATAACTAATGCTATTAATGATAAACAGATTCTTGTCGGTGCATTAACTCCTGGTTGGCACAACGGATTAAAGCTTAATACAAAAGGAATGGCCTAAATACCAGTTATGAATAATGCAAAGCGTTTATGTAAACTAGGAGACTAACTAGAATAAGCTTAATGTGGAGAAATAAAACACGAGTTTAACTATACATTAAGCTCAAAGGAAAAGAACTGTAAAATTTATTAATTATAATGAAATAAATTTATGTTACATAAGTCTCAAAATGAATTCAATATAACAAGGAGAATACACTCACTTGCTCACTCAAAAGCTAACACTTAAACCTAGGAAAAATGAAAAGAAATACTGGTCAGTAAAGGGGGCTAAGCGGAATGACTGAGTGTCGGTGTGTAGGACGGATGCTGCAAACACGCTAAACCTCTCGCCGATTCACACTAGGTGGAGATTCAGGAACTTGCTGTACGACGGCGCTGCTACACGCTGGGCCAATGAACCTGCTCCCATGACGCTCTAATCCTGAATATGTTCGTATTATGGAAGAGGGCGAGGGCTGGCCGTGTTTGCTCCAACGATCAACGGAAAGAAAGTGAGCGATACACCTCCACAATAAATCACTCAGCGGAGGTGCCAATGTCGTGCCCAAGGATGATCACTTATGAAACAGTGAATATTGTTCTGAAAACACTCCCGATCGGGTGAATACGAGGACGGTTAAACTGAGTGATAAACAGTGGGAATTCGACTAGAATTCGTGGCTTTCCCACTGATGAAAAAGTGACGAATTTATAAATACGGTCACGCAAATTCGTGACAGATATAAAGGATACCCCATCTCTCATAATCATCACCATCATCATCATCATCATAGCTATTTCAACTACAATTCTGGCATACATAGTACATCACCATTTCCCAATGATATAAAGGGTACTCCATCTCTCATCATCACCATAATCATCATCATCATCATCATCATCATCATCATCATAAACATTTACATGTACAGTTCCGGGAAAGGTAGTGCATCATCACTATTTCCCACTCATGTAAAGGGTACGCTATCTCTCATCATCAGAATCATCTTCATTATCCTATTTGTTACTGCCATACCTGGTTATATATATATATATATATATATATATATATATATATATATATATATATATATATTCACAGATCAGTTCCCTAATATGAACGGTCATGGGATGAAGATAGTGACTGCTCGCTACTTCCCCTACGTGGACTACACTCCGGACACTGATGAACCATACAGCACCGCCACCCTCAAAGACTCCATGGATGCCAGACTCATCAAGGAATTCTCAGAGAAGTTGAATTTCACGTAACTAACTCTTTTGTGTATTCGGCAAGAATGTTGACCGTGCTGGTTGTCTACCAGTCCTTTCTCTGTGGAGGTTACTATTCTGTATCTTACCACACCTGCATTGCTAATGGTGATTGGATTGTACTGAAGTGATGTCCTTAAACTGTTTACATACTTATACACTGTCTGTTCCTACTGGCAACTTTCTGGTCTGAGGTTTCATAAAGGATACAAGAGCTCAGATAGAGAAGGCACAGCTCTTCGTAAATTGTCCAGATGTTACATCAACATCTGCACTTCCTCTACTTTCATTTTACTACAGTTCCTTGATGAAATTCCTCTGCTCTTGACCAATGTTGGTAGCTATTCCACAGTTAAACCCCCTTCTTTTCTACTGAATTACGTGTTTCAGTCTTCCTCATATAGAAACTAGATAGAAATATTAAGAACGAATATTCATTCTCAGTGTTAAAAGAAGTTATGCAATGATTTCTCATACTTTCCTGTTGATCACGTGCCAGTCAAGCAGATCATGTGTCAATCAACCAAGAGCTTGAGGATATTCATATTCCCAAGCAAGTTTACGTTACTGCTGGGACTTCGAGGCATCAGGGAGAAATTCGGTGCTAAGTAAATGCTGTCTCCGGAATTATGTTTCCCATCTTTACTTTGCCTAGGAACAGGAAAGCAGGCCAACATTTTAATGTATATCTATTGTCAGACGCCTCAATCCCGTAAGAGACGGCCACAAACAAATCGCCTCCATGTCGCCCTGCCCCCCGCCATTTCACTGCCCTGCTCCCAGATCACACACCCCTCTCTCATATACCTCTCTATTCCATCCCTCCATCTCATCCTTGGCCTCCCCCTCCGTCTCCCCCCCTCCACCTCACTCACATACACTCTCTTCGTCGGTCTCTCATGCTCCATACTCTCCATATGGCCAGACATCCTCAATGTGTTTTTCCTAACGCTTCCTATCACATCCACATCCACACCACAACGCTTTTTCACATCCTCATTTGTCAGTCTGTCTCTCCATGTGACTTCACATGCTCCTCTCAAATAAAGCATTTCCATTGCTCTCACTCTTGAATGTCCCTCCAACAAGGTCCAAGCTTCACTTCCATACGTTAGAGTTGGTAACACAATACTGTCATGTAGTAACTTTTTCACTTCCATGTTCACTTCTCTGTTTCTTATCACTGCTTTCAAGAAACCAGTAACCTTTCTTCCTTGTTGTACCCTTTCAAGCACTTCACCCTCTAAACTTCAGTCCTTACTCATCACACTCCCCAGTCCCCAAGTACTTAAACTCACTCACATTTTGCATTTCCTCCTCATCCAACGTCATTGTACATTCAGTAACTTCACTTCTCTCAAAGACCATAACTTTACTCTTCCCTGGATTCACCTTTTAACATATCAGTAAAAGATTTCTTTTTTTATTGCAAGGAAGAAGGGACCAAAGGCCACGAGACCGCAAACCATTACTTCCAAGAAAAAGACAAAAACAGTACAACAGAGAGCCAAATTCAAGACCTGTTCATTTTGAGATGCCTGGATACACTGCGTTTGAAAGACTGGAGATCATACGAAGTAGGAAATACAGACAGAGGGAGACAATTCCAGAGTTGGCCTGTTGCATAAGTGAAGGACTGGGAGTAACGGTTAATTCTTGCATTAGAGAGTTGGACAGAAAAGGGTTAAGAGTTTGTTGCTAGACGAGCGTTACACGCCCGTTGTAGAGGTGGAAGGATGCAAGTAGACAGTTCAGAGTAGTGACCAGTAACTAAAAAATTACATCTGCCGTTTCTACTTAGACTTTAATGCTATTATGTAAACTGAAGTGCAGTCCAACAGTATCCAGTGTGTGATTTTTTTTAAAGCCTGAAAATAGTTTATGAGTTGACCTACACCTTTGCCCACTCGGTTTTAATATTACGGGACTTACGACCATAGTCTAAAACTGTGGGCAGGCGTTCACCTTGCCCTGTCCGCATCTTTTGGTAGTCTTAACACACGAGAGGGAGAGCGTTCCCTGGTGAATGGGAGAGGATCACCACAGAGTAGTGCTGGAATCCGAAGGGAGTCTCATAGTACCCCTTCTCATACCCCTTTGTCATATTATAGCAGCCTTATGCAAGAAAACTATGTAGAATATGAAGGACCCTATGGTGTGTGTGATGGGAATTTTAATTTAATGATAAAAACATCGTGTAAAGAAAATAATAAGCGTTTAATATTTTTATCGTTTTATAAGACTTCACTGCTTCTCTGGAGATGGTTAATTTACGACGAGACGAAGTCAAAGATGAGATACTGTATCCACTTCCTATTTATTTCTTAATATTTCTACCAAGCAGTTTATCAGGTATGGTGCTTGATACTTTATAATTAGTTTGATTAGTACGTGAAATAATTCCTACAGTAAAGAATGGCCACGTACTACCTAGACAGACGACTGGTGCACAGCCAGTTAGTTTGAATTACGAAGTCTCATGTTTGCATTCGGTTAGTTTGGCAAGTCCGCACTAATTTTCTTTGGCTTGGCACTATATTTTTCTGGCATATTTTGGTGTGATTTGAACAAATTTGGCTTTTATTTCAGTGTTTGTGATTGGTTTTCAAATTAACCCCTCTCCCCCCCCCCTCTTTGGGGGGTGAGATTTCAGGGTTCTGGGTGGGAAGAATGGCAAAAACAAGCATTTGGGGCAGAAATATATTCAAAATCAGTATGACCAGCCAAGGCGCATTCGTAGGGTTATTACTGATTGTGTGAACCCCTTTGAAGCTATGTCTGACACCAAATTTTTCCTACGGCGCATGTTTTCCAAAGCCTGTATGAATACTCTTATACAGAATATTTAAGAACAAATGCCAGTCTTTAATCAAAGAAGAGATAAGAATTGCAAACATTAACAGATTATATTGTGAATGAATCTTAGGAAATATCATACTTATTTTTCTTTTAAGATTTTGAATTTTAAAATTAGCAGTGTTACCAACTGTGCTCTCCCGCGTTCACGATTACTACTTAGGTTGAAGGTGTGAGCTTCCACTTCGAGCGGAGTGCGGGAAGGGTAACCCCTGCCCTCAGTTTCAAGACTATGGGCATTGGAGTTGGGTATTAGGAGAGGGAATTGACCCAAGAGGACTGCCGCTTATTTCTTTTTATCAGTTAGTGTGGTACGGATGATTTCTGTCCTAATATATATATATATATATATATATATATATATATATATATATATATATATATATATATATATATATATATATATATATAACGGAACCCTTTTGCCATATGTCATATACTTGTAATATATTTCTGAAAAATAACAATACCAGGATTTTGACTGTAACTGGAGAGGACTGAACTTTGTCCATGATTACTGTATGTCTCGAATTATGTAAGATAATTGTGTAATGACAAAGAGAAACAGACAAGCAATGCGGAAAACACTTCTAATCCGCTGTAGCATATTATTTTGATTTCACACATTTGGCTCAGTGTTGTTAGTTTTCACCAAAGCAGAAACAATAACCCCTTCAGCATCTCTAGACACCACTTTTCAATGGTCTAAAAAATTTTAGAAGTTGCCTTCTTTGGAGAAAAATTTTGCTGTTTCTTACGGATTTTCAATGCACTGGAATCATATATATATATATATATATATATATATATATATATATATATATATATATATATATATATATATATATATAAGCAGCTGATTTGCTAGTGTTTCGAAAAAAAGTTTTATATATTACATTTATGTACATAACGCCGACAGTACACTGTTACTCATAAATTTCAAACCAATGCATTCCAATCCGTTTGTGATGGCTGCATGAATATATCTGACATACCGCGTATATAATACTCTTATTATGTGTTAGTACATAGTTCAGCCATTACTCAGCTTCTGAACTGCGCATATGTGCTTGTTTCATCTATCTATCTATCTATTGTCAGACGCCTCAGTCCCGTTTGGGGTGGCCACAAACAAATCGCCTCCAAGTCGTTCTGTCCCCCGCCATTTCACTCCCCTGCTCCCAACTCACATCCCCCTCTCTCATATACCTCTCCACCCCATCCCTCCATCTCATCCTCGGCCTCCCCCTCCCTCTTCCCCCCTCCACCTCACTCACATACACTCTCTTCGTCAGTCTTTCACCCTCCATCCTCTCCACATGGCCAAACCACCTCAGCATGTTCCTCATGACGCTTCCTATCACATCCACATCCACACCACAACGCTCCTTTATATCCTCATTCGTCAGCCTATCTCTCCATGTGACTCCACAGGCTCCTCTTAAATAACTCATTTCCACTGCTCTCACTCTTGACTTGTGTCCTTCCAACAACGCCCAAGCTTCACTTCCATACGTTAGAGTTGGTATCACAATACTGTCATGTAGAAACTTTTTCACTTCCATGCTTACTTCCCTGTTTCTTATCACTGCTTTCAAGGAACCAGCAACCTTTCTTCCCTGCTGTACCCTTTCAAGCACTTCACCCTCCAAACCTCCATCCTTACTCGTCACACTACCCAAGTACTTAAACGTACTCACATTTTCCAATTCCTCATCATCCAACCTTGCTGTACATTCACTGACTTCACCTGTCTCA
The DNA here is from genome assembly GCF_032717465.1 of Coenobita brevimanus. Taxonomy (NCBI): domain Eukaryota; kingdom Metazoa; phylum Arthropoda; class Malacostraca; order Decapoda; family Coenobitidae; genus Coenobita; species Coenobita brevimanus. The sequence continues at coordinate 49,391,360 of NC_136993.1, read as the reverse complement.
AAGACCATCACTTTACTCTTCCCTACATTCACCTTTAGATTCCGTTTCTTACACACTCTCCCAAACTCATCCACCAAGCCTTGCAGCTTGGTGGATGAGTTTGTTTCATGTGTTCATGAAATTGGGCATCCCTAGTCACTGCCCACCAATATCCCGCAAAGCGTTGGTGGGCCCCATTTGCCCTAATACACTTTCTTCATTGCTGCAATGTCCTGGTGAAATCGCTCGCCATGCTCGTCCCTCACTGCTCCGCAGTTCTGTGGAAAGAAATCAAAATGAGAGTGCAAATAAATGTGTATTGAATGAGTTGTTGCAGCCAAGCTTATTGTAAGTCGTAAGGAAGTTTTCCACCAACTCCTTGTTGTTGTGTGCCTTATTTCCAAGAAATGTTGTTGTTACTAGCTTGAAGGCTTGCCAAGCATCCTTTGCCACACATCGCGCTGTCAAATGCATTATTTCGAAGAATGTATAGAATCTGAGGACAAACAAACACACATTCACTTACTTTTGTTTGACTTAACCCGGGGAATTTCACACAGAGATACTTGAAAGCATCTTTGACTTTGTTCATTACTTTGACAAGTGGTGAATGCTGACCATTCTTCCTCTCTGGCTCCACTGACTATCGAATGGGCAACCTGTCTCTCTTGGTGTAGCGAGACCGTCTTGCACGACTATCCTCTTCGCAGAGAAAACAGCAGTACTCTGTATATACATTCTGCAGACCAAGCAAAATGACAATAAACTTTAGGTCACCACAAAGCTGCCACTGATATCGGTCGTCGTTTATGCACCTCAAAAGTTCTTTCATGTTATCATAAATCTACTTTATATGGACTGCATGACCAACTGGAATGGATGGCAAAACATTACCACTGTGCAGCAAAACAGCATTTGGACTCGTCTTTGATGAATCAGTGATAAGTCGCCACCCAGCTGGATTATGGACAATGTTGAGTGTTGCCATCAGACCATCGATGCTGTTGCAGGCTACAAGATCATCATCCATGAAGAAATGCTAGACAAGAACCTTTTGATGGTCATGGGACATGGAAATCCTATCGTCATCTGCCTGGAGTTTCCATTGTTGTAGTCTGTAGCCCAACAACTCTGTCCTGCTCTTGTGCATTTCCAAATTCCTCACTAGATCATTCAATACAACATCTGTTATGAGGTGCGATTCAGTGGAAGAGGGTGGGACAAAATCTGAGTCAAGTGACGCTGATGGTTCATAGGTAGATGTTTTGAGGTTTCCCTCCTCCTCCTCATCTGATCCAAATAGGAAAGATTCTGGTGCTTCACTAACAGGCACCAACCCCGTAGGGTACTAGGCGAATGGCTGCCGGGATGTCTGGATATTTTTTAGTCCACTTTATCTGCTCTGACAGACTGTTCCCGAATGAGGGGCACCATACTGAAGTAGCAATTGTTTTAATGATCTGTTGGTTCTCGACAAATCATTGGTACAGAAACCGGCATAGATTACCTTTTCTTAATTAACCACTTGGCGAAGACTTGTTGCACAAGTGTTGCAGCATACAGGTGGTGCCCAGCTCTTGTCTTGATCTCTAGTTTTACAGCCACATTACCGGTGGTAGTTCTTAACCACAGCGGTAATACTGTGTTTTTTACTCAAATGTCATTTCGCCACAGACATAGCAGAAGTTACCAGTCTTGTCAAACCAAGTACGAGGCATCACTGCTCACTTTGGCTAAACAGAAATATGCCCCTTTGCAAAATTAAACAGTAATATACAAAGAGGAAGTAGACTGTACCACCAGTCGAACAGATCAGTAATCCGAAGATGGACGGAAGGCCAATGATAGGGAGAGATAAGCTCCCATTTCATCTGCCCATGGAACTAACTTCTGACCATCCCCCTTTGCTGGATTTGTTCAGTGTTTTAGTAACACAGAGAATAGACCAGCATAATCTCTCATACAATATCCTCCAACTGTCTACACCAGACTACTTGCACAATACACACCACACTTCTTTTTTTTTTCTTTAATGGCATATCAGCACCCAGCCTCTGATTCGCCCGGGGGGGGGGTATACATTCTCCCACCATCCTCCCCACTCCCAGTGACGGCCAAGAGAATTGCTTGGAACCACTGTCTGACCCACTGCATTTTCCTTAACATTCATGGCCTTTCCTCTAATTTCTTATCTGTTGAACACCACCTTTCTTCCTCTAAACCTCACCTTCTCTTCCTTACTGAGACCCAGCTCTATGAGGTGGCTGGTAGCAACCCTTCTCTATATCCTCCTACTTTCTCTATGCTATGTCTATATACCTAGGCTGCTCCCCCCTCCAAAAAGGGGGGGTAGCCGAGACAGGATGATACACTCCCAATTTACACACACACACACACACACACACACACACACACACACATATTTACTCGTATCTTAGTCACAAGGGCAGAAGGGACAGATTCTCACTGCACAACAATGCTCGAGAGTCAACTGCGCAGTGCAACCAGCTACATCCGCAGCAGGGCCCTACAGCATTGCTGGTTTACCCTGCTACATCATAATTGACCCATCCCTTTACCCACACCTGACCCGATCAGATGCTCACACCAAATGTGGGAGAATATTCCCTCTGGGCCACGTCACCATTTATTCATTCAATTTCTCTTCAGTCATCCCTATTACGAGCAGACACTCTTCCTTTCTCTTCAAACATCAGACTCGTATCTAATGGTCTCTTCACATTGTCCATCCATCCTATTCGTGGTCTTCCTCTCGGTCTTACAACCCCGTTATCTTTTTCACCAATTGCTCGTCATCCATTCTCTCCATATGCTTAAACCATCACAACACTCTCTGTTCAACTCGTTGTCTATACTCACTTCAATATCAAAGGTGGTTGTTGTGCATATGTACACAACAACATACCTTATTTTCATGTTCTTGAACATTAATCATCTGATTTCTCTCCCTCTGACCTCAGCTATTCTGTCATTCTCTGAATAATAGGTCTGTGCTGTTTACTTATCTGCTAATTCTATTGACTATGAAAAATTCTTTGAATATCTTACATCAAAGATGGAACACATTCTCATAATTTCTCCTGTCTCTGAAATCTCTATTCTAGGTTATTTCAGGGTTCACCACGACGTTTGACTCTCTTCTTTCACTGGTCCACCCCCTGAACAAGTTTACATCTTCTCTGTCCTTAGTGACCTAAAGCAGCTTGCTCAGTATCCTACCTGTATCCCTGACTGCCTTGGAGAGAGTTCCAACATACATGACCTTTTCCTTACAACTAATCCATCTTACTATACTGTAAATATTTTCTCTGTTAGGCCCCTCCAACCACAACCTCGTCATCTTAACCTGTCCTATCATTCCAACAACGCCTGTGTACCCTACCAAGGAGCAGCAGCTTTGGCACTGTAGAGCTGCTGATTGGGAAGCCCTCAGGCAGTACTTCTTGATTTTCCCTGGAATGATTATCGCTTCTATGGCCGTGATCCATCTCAGTATGACTTGCACATTATGGAGGTATTCTCTCGGGCATGGAAGCATACATTCCTGTCTTATCCTGTATCTATTGAAAAAAAAAACTGTTTAACCACACTTGTTCTACTGCGGTCTACAACAAGGAGAGGGCCTTCAAAAGGCACCAGAGCCAACCCGCCCCTGAATCTCATCTCTTTTATGTTTCTGTCCAGAATCTGTTCTTTGCTCTGCAAAAAATTATTTCACTCTTACTAAATTCTCTGAACTCTCTATCTCAAACTCTTCCCGCTCCTTCTTGCATTTTTTTTTTAAATACCAGAACAGAGGAAGGAAAAACAAATGAATAAAAAAAATAATAACTCATACACCAGAAAACTGGTGTCCTCGGTTCATAAAATATCTGTAGCAGTTAGACTTGAACAGCTGTAGGTTGAAGTTTGGAGGGAAACAACTCTGGGGAAGCGAATTCCAGAGAGATGCAGTTCGGGGAATGAAAGAATTCTGATAGGCAGAAGTTCTGCAATATGGCTCAGTGACATTCCAATAATGAGCGCTACCAGATGGCTGTGTAGCACAATGGAAGGCATGGATAGGTGGCACCATGGACGCAACTTCGTCTAAGCATTTACCATAATAATATCTGTAAAATAATGCAAGGAAGGCAATATTCCTTCTTACATGTAGGGGTGCTAGATTATTTGTAATGGCAGGGTTGTTAATAATTCTAACAGCTTTGTTCTGAATTTTGTCTAGTTGTTTTAATGCAACTTCCCCACATCCAAGCCACAAAGATGAGCAATATTCAAGCTGAGAGCACACATGACTCTTATGAATTATAGCTAACTGCTCGTCAGCGAAGAAGTTACGGACTCTGTACAATAATCCAAGTTTCTCTGAGGCGGTTTTTGCAAATGATGTAACATGAGAGGTCTAGCTGAGGGCATTGTTAAGTGTGACGCCGAGAATTTCAATACACTTGTTAATTGGAATATTAGTAGCACTGAAGGTAATATACGAATCTGGCAATCTCTTCTATTAGTAAATTGTATATATTTTTACTAGCATTGAATGAGAGAAGGTTGTTTTTCCCCATTCACTGATCATAGATAGGTCTTGATTTATGGAGACGACTGTACCGAATTGAGAGGTAGAGATATTAGACTTTGTAAATGGGCGGCTGAGTGTGAATGAACTATGTAGTGTAGAATCATCTGCATATGAGTGGATGGGGTTGTGGGTGAGAGATTAGAGATCATTAATATGAACCAGGAACAGGGTTGGTGCCAGAACTGATCCCTGCAGCATGCCGACGTTAATTGAGTGGAAATCGGAAAATACATCACCTACTTTTACTCTTATTTTCATGTCACAAAGTTATAAGGAAATCAAAGGAACAAAAGACATTAGTCCAGAGCAAGGGAGTTTGGACAGCAGGGAACGGTACCATACTCTATTGAAAGCTTCAGAAATTTCAAGGGCTATTGCACGAGTTTCTGCATGTAGGTCAATTGATTGATGGATGGTATGAGTTGGGAGATTGAGTATGTCAATAGTGGATCTTTCGTGGCGAAAACCATATTGTCTGTCACTAATTAAGTTGTTGGATTCAAGATGTTTAACAATGTGCTTATTAATTAGTTTCAAATACCATACCAAAAGAAGATGTGACAGCTATTGGTCTGTAATCAGAGGGGTCAGAGGAACTTCCTTTTTTCGGAATTGGGTGGATATTGGCTTCTTTCCATGAATTTGGGAATGAAGAAGTACGTATCCATAGTCTGAAAAATTAGCTAGCATAGAGGCAAGTTCAGCAGAACATCTTTTCAAAACAATTGGCGAAATTCCATCTAGGCCTGGAGCTTTGTTGGTAGGTAAATTGTCTAGGATGGATTTTATGTATCTTGTCTGTATTTTAAGTGGAACAGTTTCGGGAGAGCCAAGTTCTAGTACTGGGACTTTCTGGCTGGCATCCTCTATGGTAGAATTTCTGGCAAATGTACTGGCAAAAATATCTGCTTTCCCATGCGGGTCATTTGGAATGTTGCCATCTGAAGATTTTAGTGGGGGAATGGATGACGACTTGTTAAAGTTATTATTGAAAGAATTAAGAGTTGACCAGAATATTCTATTGTCATTAGAGTTACGGAGTTTTGATGCTTGATTTTGAAGAAAGTTTGATTTGGCTAGATTTAATACAGGTTTTGCATGATTTAGGGCAACTTTAAATTGAGAGATTGGTACAGATGTTTTTTATTTTAAGTAAGAGTTATATGCTAATGACTTTTGGGCTGTTGCTATGGCACAGTTGCCATCAAACCATTTTGGAGAGTTCGATCTTTTTGTGAACTGTTGACTTGGTATGAATAAATCCATACCAGCTAGTATTAAGTCGCAAATATGGGACTGGATAGAATTGGGATCACTTGAGAAGAAAGACTGCCATGGAATGTCAGCAAGATAATTTCTAAATCCATCCCAGTCTGCTTTAACAAAGTGCCATCGGGTCACCCTGACAGGTTCAGAAAGGGGAAGTTTGGGTGGGTTAACTAATTAGGTTTTGATGAGATTGTTGTCAAAGGATCCAAGTGGTGACAGTACCTCTATCCTGTATTGATCTGGATAAATGCAAGAGATGGGCATTATGGTCAGAATTGTCAGGTATTCTGGTTGGTTGCTTTACCACCTCATGCTCTAGATCAGCGTCGTCAGTCCTGGCAGAATGCAATAACCATTCAACATTCAAATGTTAAAATCACCCATAATGGTATTTTCGGTGCTAAGGGCAAGGTTAAGGTTACTCAATTGTGTGGATATGGAATCAAATACACTGGGTTCCGAAGAAGTTTTTGGGGAGCAGCAGACTACACAAATATATTTGGTAATATTTTGAAAATTTAGTTTATACAATGAGTAACCAAAACTGGAAGAAGTGATCTTATAGGTATTCTTTCTAACAACTTTACTTCATTATCCTTCCCTCCCCTTTTTCGCTCTGATGACTCTGTAGCTGTTTCTCCTAATGATAAAACGGGACTTTTAGCTCAGACTTTCCATTCCAATTACGCTATAGATGATTCTGGTGCTGTTCCTCCATCACTTCCCTTCCTCTGACTTCCATATGCCTGACATAAAAAATTTCTTCAAGTGATGTGTTTTCTGCCTTAACTGGTCTCAATGCTAACAAGGCATATGGGTTTGAAGGTGTCCCTCCGGTTGTCTTCAACAGCTGTGCTTCACTACACCCTACCTAGGTAAACTCTTTCGCCTCTGTCTGTCAACTTGTACCTTTACTTCTTGCTGCAAGTTTGCTCTCATTCATTCTATACCAAAGGAGGGTGACCATTTCCAACCTTCTAACTATCGTCCAACAATTTTAACCTCTTGTATTTCTGAAGTTGTTGAACCTGCTCTTTACAAAATAATTTTAAAGCACGTTTCCAATCATAGCCTTTTTTACGATTGCCATTATGGGTCCTGCCAGGGATGCTCCACTGGTGACCTTCTCACTTTCCTTTCAGACTCCTGGTCATCTCCCTTTCGCAAATTTAGCGAAAGCTTTCCCATTGCACTTGACATCTCAAAGGCTTTCGATTGAGTCTGATGTAAATCTTTAATATCCAAACTGCCCTCTGATGGCTTCTGTCCTTCTGTCTGAGTCTTTATCTCTTGCTTCCTTTCTTGTCGTTGTATAGCTGCTGTTGTAGACGACCACTGTTCTTCTAGAGCTATCAATAGCGTTGTTCCTCAAGGCTCAGTCTTATCACCAACTCTCTTCTTTCTATTTATCAATGACCTTCTAAGCTGAATATCTAACCTTATCCACTCATATGCTGATGACTTCACCCTTCACCTTTCCATCCGCTTGTATCCCTTTACCACTACAACGTGTGCATAACACCCGTCCAGCAGTAAACTCTCATTCTTTTTCTGTCCAGCTCTCTAGTGCAAGAGTTAACCTTTACTCGTGGTCCTTCATGTATACAACAGATCAGCTCTGGAACTATGTTTCTATGTCTGTATTTCCTGTCTACCGCATGAATTTCAGTCAAGGCATCTCGAAATTAATGATTCTTGAATATGGGTCTCTCTTCTCTTGTTTTTATATTTTTCTTGGAAGAAACAGTTTGCGGGCTTCTAGGTTTTTGGTTTCTTTTTCCTTGCATATATATATATATATATATATATATATATATATATATATATATATATATATATATATATATATATATATATAATGACACCATTTGATCTGCAGGGTTTGTATAGGACAAAATATTTTGTGATGTAACCTGAATAATGATTGTATCATTAGTGACGTCTCAGAATGATATGATGCAATTCATGACACAATAACAATTTCAGGTGGCATCACGCATTAATTTGACAAAACAGCCAAAGCTGTCCAAACTCAATAAAACTTTTATTCATACATTCAGTCAAATCCTTGCCCGTGTATGGATCATTTCTTGTTTGAAATAAGAACCAAGTCCAGTTATTACTCAAGTGTCTTATGCTATTCAAAATTCAATGATCGTAGATACTGAGCAAGTAGAATGTCTTAAAAAGTAAAGCCAATCAGACATTCTAAGCATGACTTTCGTTCTCAGTGACCCCAAATTAGTAATGTTTGACTATTTTTGTCTCGGAAGCATTTTCCATTTTGAATAAACATTTTCATCCTGTTCTTGTCTCCAGACGGAAGAGACTTTTCAAAGTCAAGGGAGGGATTTGATTTGGACCACCAACACTTTCACCACTGGAGTGATGAAAATGGCATCACAACCTGTGGTAACAGTCTAAAAATTATTTAATTCTTAGACTATTACCACAGGTTGTGATGCCATTTTCATTACATCAGTAGTGAAAGTATTGCTAGCCCATCTCTAATCCCTCCCTTGACTACGGAAAGTCTCATCTAAGCTAAGGAAGGTAGTTTGGAGATAGCAAGAACAAAGTGGAAAATGAATTTTCAATCAAAATTATGGAAATAATTGACAGGTTTCTTGAACCCCTTCATTTCTGTCATATTTAAAAAATTGATGAGTGAGACGTTTCTTGGGTAAAGAGTGTTAAATCAGTAGTTTCTTTTAGTTATGTTGTTCGTGAGGAAATAGACCGCTTCTGGGGTAACCTGAAAAATGGGGTGTATGATGGAATGATGGGCCGACTCCAGAGACACGAGGTAGACTTCTGCACCGTTATGTCCCCTTTACGAGAGCGGCTGACCATGTTGGATTACCTGAAGACTTACCCATCAGACCTCATGACTGTGCTGTCATTGAAGCCATCTCTTCTACCACAACACCTCGCCCTTGTCAGACCATTCACAGGTAACTATCACTAAAGCTCTAACTGTCCTTTGCCCATCTCTAATAAGTTCATCCAACTGTCACTATTTTGCCATGCTGGTTTACATGTGCAACTACATGTCTGACCTTACAATCACACTCTCACTTATTCTAACTCATCTTCCACAGTGCATATGCATTTATTGTCCACAGCATGTGAACATTTATATGACCATCGGTGGAGTTCTGAGTGTGGTGGAGGCATGTGTAATGAGTGTGTGTGTGTTAGGGTGGGAAGGGTGACAGGTGCAAAAGGGAAACTGAGTCAGAGGGTATGACAGAAGAAGGGAAAAAACAATGTTTTACCATGTAAACAGCTAAGTGGAGAGACTTTCTGCATCAAGAAAGTACATCAGCTAACTCTGCATATATGAGGGATATTACCTTTAATGGCAAACTTTTGTCTGTTTTAACACCAGGTAATGATGCTCACCTTGGTATGAAGTCCTTAATTAACCTGCCGCGTCCCGTCAACAACTTTTTTTCTTGCTGAGACCCAATGACGCACCGGTTCGATTTGCAATTGCGAGGTCCGTCATTTGCACATTTTTCAAGTTTCACAAGTTATTTTTGGCAGGCATATGCTGGAGACCTTCCTCTACCCGCCGCCAGGTGGCAACACTTTCCGACCCCATTGCCATTGTCTTGGCAGCTCACGTATTAGCAGTGACCTAGCCGGTAAAGACATGTCGTGCCACAGTGTCTCCAATGACGAAATTCAAGCCGCCCTTGATGCCTTCACAGGCAAGAGTGATTCCCCAATCAATGACGATGTGGAGGACAAAGATTACGTGGTGCCAGAGGAAGAAATGAGCAGAAGTGATGAGGAGTAACATCGCCAAGGAAGATGCGGTATGTTGATGTGTTCAATGAGTGAAACAGCGCTTGTATAGCCTATATTATTGTGCGAAAACTAATATATTCTTGTACTACACAAATTCGTACCAAATGAACAAATATCTACCTATTCTGAGTGGTTTGCAATAATTACCCCTACCATAGAAAGCGTGACAGTAGCAGCGCACACCCAGAGAAGACAGTACCAGGTGTGCAGAGGGACACATGTATAGCACTCTTATAAGCTCAGGTGAGCACTTTTTTTTGTTTTTTCCAATGTTTCTCATAAAAAGCTAAGGTTTGAGCCAAAAAATAAATAAAACTTTTCGAAAATCTGCTGGAATTTGGGGGGGGGGGATCATTGGAGAAAAATTGGCCGGGACACAGCAGGTTAAGGCATTTTAAAAAAATGTCTGCAGGGATAAGATAATTTTGAAGAAGCTCGAATTTATCATCGGAGACAAAATGAAATATGGAATTGAGAGATAGAACACGAATTCTATTTTTCCACAATGAATAGTGTAAATACCGTTGCTAGAAATTCTTCAGCTTAATTATTCTAGACCTGACTGTGTCTCTACATTGTATTAATAGAGAGAAGAATTTACCCAACGTTTGCACGAAGATCATGTTTTTTTTTTTTTTAAGCAATACAATGGCTGACAACCTTATTCGTTAGCAAAACTTTGGGCCAATTCGCATTTTTCTTTTCGTGACTAATATTTTTATGCCACATGTAATTGTAATTCTTCTTAATTTATGCCATTAGCCGAGTACAGTCGTGTACAATTTGCAAAATTACTTTGTTAATAATTTATACGTTGTATTGAAAATTGTTGTATTAAAATCTAATAATGATCACGAATGAACGACCCAAGTGAGCAAATGATGTTTACTCTCAGTTGAATTTGGAATTGAGTGGCCAGGCCCAACCTGACCGTCATGCTAAGCAGAAGCTTGTAACTTTACTCCTGTGTGAAGTAGAGTTTAAATTTTTTCTGCATGTGATACATTCATTCAATGAATTTTATCAACTAAAAACTCAGCCATAAAGGCTTAGGAACCTCTTGGAATCCCGAGTTCTCGAAGGGAGTGTTTGGCTCTAGGGTGAACGGATCACATTAAAATAGATTACAAATTCACATTACAATAAATTACGAAATCACCTTAAAATAGATTTTCAGTCATAACACTTTTTTTTTTTTTTTTTTAGCATCAGCTCTATCAATTAAATATCGGAGATTCCGCCTATAATTTTATATTTGAGGGAAATTGTGATAACATGGCGCTTACTCACTCATCACACGCTCACAAAGCGCACTTTACTGGTATGGTGGATATCAACCCTTCTAATATGGATAGCTATTGGAGTCCCTTCTTTTGCAAAAAGTGTTGGTTCTAGCGTTGCCATGTTTACCAACTCCTGCAACTATGCTCGTTCAGAAACTTAGGATTTCCATTGTGTATATTTATGTATTTGGTATTTCGTTTTTGTTGCTCCATCAGCCCTGAAATCCAATGTTTGAGGAAAGAAATCTTGATTATATTGATATGAATTATTAATATTATTATTATTATTATTATTACTATTACTATTATTATTATTAATATTATTGTTATTATTATTATTATTATAATTATTATTATTATCATTATTATTATTAACATCATTATGATTATGCAAGAAAATCTCCATAACTGTCAGCCATGGTGTGGTTGGGCATCCTGGTGAGTCTGCTGGTGTGGGCAGTGGTGTTATGGATGCTGCAGAGGCTGTGGGTGCAGGTGGCAGGAGGTAAGACTGTACAGTTCATCATCACATTCCTATACGGCTGGGCCATCCTCTTGGAAGAACCGCCTAAGGATCCATCCGTTAATGTCTCTGGACAGGTAATCACTTAAATATTGAAAAAAGCATAGTATATCATCCCTGTCAGTTACCCTTGGACATTCCTAACACTTCAAATATGATATATTTTGATTTAGAGGTCTTTTACAGTAGATGAAATATATGGAGCCTGTTTCCATATACTTCACCGCAAAAGGCTTTCCCTCATGTAAAATAGTTTTGAGGTAATATATTTCAGTTAATCTTGTTTCATCGTACTGATCGGGTGAACTAGTGGTCTATAGTATTTTATAATTGATGCTTAGTACAGTTGGGAAGCAATATGTGCACTGACTCGTTATAATGACTGATTTATAATTGACCATGTTGTAGATGTTGGTTGGCTGGTGGCTGGTGTTCTGCCTCATCATATCAACGGGGTACAAGTCTGCCCTGATCGCTCACCTCACCGTCCAGGACAAGGATAAGCCGGTGGAGACATTTCAGGACATGCTAAACACCCCAGGCTGGAAATGGGGTATTGAAACGTGGCTGATGTCGGGGGCTCCTCTCCACTACTTTTTAACGCACACTGACCCTACTGTCAAAGCCGTATATGAAGGATTTGAGGCAAGTGAACTACATCTGATTCAAGCATACAGACTACAGTATAGTAGACTATAAATAAAGTTATGAATATCAATGCATTCTCTGCAGTAAGAAACGAGGTACTGTACAGTTCTTTTGAAACTCAACGATGCCATCATAAACGCCCAGCAAACTTTGAATATTAGTAAAAAGTGTCGGTATTATCCATAATTACACATGTGATAAACCTCTTCAGACAGAGGACGTAGAAGCTTTAGTCTAGAAATCTGCAAACTGTTTTCATCATCTTAACACATTCAGGTAAAGCAATTCTTATCTTTGTTTTCTTGTAGTAGTGAGTTTAGATGTTACCCCCACGGCATTATATACCATGCTTACTGATCCCATTATGGAAGTAGTATCTGAAACATTTCAAGTCAGTGAACCGAACTTATTAAAAACTTACAAACCAAACTGATTAGAAGATTCTCATTGAAGATACTGAGTTTAAAAGATACTGAAATTAGTCTTTGATGGCAAAAGTGGGTTTCATTTAAGGTTTTTGGTTTCACAGTGCCGTTGATTAATGGTAAATATTAACCATATGCACTGTAATTGTGGTATGACACATACAATTGCATTTGAAATATCTTTGTCAAACGGAGGTATATTATTATTATTATTATTTATAACAAAAAACACAAACCATGTGAAAATATAAAACAGACAACACCAAATGATCACACCCTTCTTCAGCCAATGTTCGTCCATCAGTATTGGAATCGTACACAGGCAGGTGTACGTTGTAAGGAGTATAATCAGTGAAGCAATCAACACCCCCGCAACATGACGATTATGGCAGGGCGCAGTCACCGCCGCTGCTAGACGCTTAACTGATTTCTATCTATCTATCCATCTGTATAACTATCTATCTGTGTATCTCTCTCTCTCTCCCTCTGTCTCTCTCTCTCTCCCCCCCCTCTCTCTCTCTCTCTCTCTCTCTCTCTCTCTCTCTCTCTCTCTCTCTCTCTCTCTATATATATATATATATATATATATATATATATATATATATATATATACAAACATTTATTTAACCCATTGGAGCCCAGTGTCTGGAATATTGCACAGAACTGGGATTTTTCAAGCAATTATAAAGTAGGAATCCCCAGGTGGGGACCTATGAGATTCGCGAGTATGAGCCGATAGGCGGAGGGCGGTACGCTTAGTACCCATCCAGTGCCATGCCTCGCCCAGCACCCCTGGGATCCAATAGGATATATATATATATATATATATATATATATATATATATATATATATATATATATATATATATTTAATCACAATGGTATAATGTGTTTTTTCTTGTGTGTGTGTGTGTGTGTGTGTGTGTTACAGACAGACTGTGAAATCAGTAAAATCGTGAAATGCCTAGGACGTTCGTGAAATGAGTGTAAATTGAGTTCGAGTAATTTAGGCTAGGCTAATTTAGGCTGCGGTTAGGTTAGGCTGAGATAATCCAAGTTAAGTTTAGGTAAGGTTAGGTTAAGTTAATTTAGATGGATGCTAAGCCAATACTTACCTACCTGACATAACTTTGCTTTCATTTTAATTAACCCAACCTAACCTAACGTACTGGGACATCTGTGGTGCGGTGTTATCTACTGGCCATAACATCCTGTGCTGTCGGCGATTTATTTGTGAACGTGCTTCCCTTAAATACTGCAGCGCAGCAGACGTCTCTTCACCCTTCCCACCATCTTGGGTGATTGGGATTTCATTATGATCAATAAATTGATGGCTTTCTTGACGGAGACTGGTTTGGTCAGATGTAAAAATGTAACCATTTTACTGTGTTTGTTATTCTTTTTCTGAGTGAACACTTGTATGTTTTGTATGATTTAATTAGGGTTGACAGTTGAATTACTTGGAATAGTTCATGCTTCTGACGGGTGTGTTTCTTATACTGATGTCCCCAATATTTAACAACGTGCCTTGCCTGACAGACACGCGTAGATGAGTGCAACTGTGCAGTACAAAGAGTTACTGGTTACTTACAGTCGATGGGACCCTCTTGGGCAATGTAGTTCTATTTTTGTACAGACGTGGTCATAAATCATCACCTATCCTCCAGTACCCCGTGCCTCAGGCTAGCGAGTTTATGAGTGGCACGTCACAGTGGAGTAACAGGGGCTGAGAGGGAGGGGCCAGAGAGAGAGCAGGGAAGATGGGTGGGAGGACGAGTGATGGTGCCAGGGTGGAATGAGGGAGGGGAGTGAGTGTAGGTATGAGAGGGAGAAGGAAATGTGAAGTGGTGGTCACATAATCTATTTTCTTTCACTCAGGGCATGACATAAATGAGGTAATATTCGGTAGATAATGCTGCATTACACCTTGTATAGAGGCGTCAGATAACAAGTTTTAAATAGGTAGTGACTTCAAGGGCTGGCCTGTGAGAGAAATACACTGACGTGACAGATCAAACAATAGTACAGAGCCAGATTTTTTTGATTATCTGTGTATTTTGACTTCGGACGCAGAACTGGATCTGGATGGCTTTGACTTCCGTAATGTTTATATAAGAAACTTCTACCATTAAACGTAATTAAATTTTGGAATTAAATATCATATGCAACCTCTGACACGGCTGTGTCCAGAGTAAACATGATCATCCTCTCGCTATATACGCCTTCCATACAGCCATTATCATGTCAACTATTATATGGCATCGCTTTAAGAAAAGACATAAAGGTAAATAAATTATGATGTCCCCGCACATGGGTAGTGTCACGGGGGGAAGTGGCAGTACGAATAAAATGCTAATATATCGTCGGTTGACACAAGGAATTATTGACTTGTGAAATCAAGTAGTAAATTTTACTTAATGCTTGCACACTTTGCCGATTCTCTAAATACAAGAATTTTATAAACCTTCTTAACAGTACACAACGGAGACTAATCACTCACGAATGCTGTATCGTTAATACTGTTGGCCTCTGAGAAAGTGACTGCCCTGACAATCAATAAATAATAATAATAACGATTAAGATCTTGCTGATGCAAACTCTTAGATGGCACAACGAATTTAAGAATTAATACCAAAGAACTGACCTAAATACCAGTTGTGATTAATAAAAAAAATTGTGCAAACTGAGGGAAGCAAATTAAAGAAAGCACAATGTGCGTGTGGATGGTGAACTGAGTGAATTTTTCTCTTTGATGGTTGGGTTGAAACAGGGATGTGTCATGTCTCCATGGTTGTCCAATCTGTACATGGATGGCGTAATAAAAGAGGTACAAGGTAGGGTAGTGGATGTTGGAGTGGCCCCGGTGAGAGAGGGTAGTGCTTGGAAACTCACTGTACTGTTGTTTGCAGATGATACTGTGTTGTTGAGTGAAGACGAAGGAGAGCTGCAAGGCTTGGTGGATGAGTTTGGGAAAGTGTGTAAGAAACAGAATCTAAAGGTGAATGTAGGGAA
Source organism: Coenobita brevimanus (assembly GCF_032717465.1). Taxonomy (NCBI): domain Eukaryota; kingdom Metazoa; phylum Arthropoda; class Malacostraca; order Decapoda; family Coenobitidae; genus Coenobita; species Coenobita brevimanus. The sequence continues at coordinate 49,375,805 of NC_136993.1, read as the reverse complement.
GAGTAAAGTGATGGTCTTTGAGACAGGTGAAGTCAGTGAATGTACAACGAGGTTGGATGGTGAGGAATTGGAAAATGTGAGTACTTTTAAGTACTTGGGTAGTGTGATGAGTAAGGATGGAGGTTTGGAGGGCGAAGTGCTTGAAATGGTACAGCAGGGAAGAAAGGTTGCTGGTTCCTTGAAAGCAGTGATAAGAAGCAGCGAAGTGAGCATGGAAGTGAAAAACTTACTACATGACAGTATTGTGATACCAACTCTAACGTATGGAAGTGAAGCTTGAACGTTGCTGGAAGGACACAAGTCAAGAGTGAGAGCAGTGGAAATGAGTTATTTAAGAGGAGTCTGTGGAGTCACATGGAGAGACAGGCTAACAAATGAGGATATTAAGGAGCGTTGTGGTGTGGATGTGATAGGAAGCGATAGGAGGAATACACTGAGGTGGTTTGGCCATGTGGAGAGGATAGGGGGTGAAAGACTGACGAAGAGAGCGTATGTGAGAGGGGTGGAGGGGGGAAGAGGGAGGGGGAGGCCGAGGATGAGATGGAGGGATGGGGTGGAGAGGTATATGAGAGACGGGGGTGTGAGTTTGGATCGGGACAGTGAAATGGCGGGGGACAGGGCGACGTGCAGGTGATTAGTTTGTGGCCACCCTGAACGGGATTGTGGCATCTGGCAATAGATAGATAGATAAACAATGTGGAGAAATCCAACACGATTATACATTTACAGTAAGCTCAAAGAATGGAACTGTAAATTTATTAATTACAATAAAAATTTAAGTTCGAAGAATCTCAGTGAATTCAAAATATCAAAGGAAATACTGTCACTCACGCACTCAAGCAAACAGCTAATAATCTTAAGCCTAGAAAAAAAAACGAAAATATGGGTCAGTTGAGAAAAATGGAGCTGTAGCAATGAAAAGACTGGGCGTCTGTCTGTTGGTATTGCAGGCGCTGCATTTCACTGCTAGCATTCACTACTGCCGATCACCAACTCGGTGGGGAGATGCAAGAAATGTTGAACTGGAGGCTGTAGCTGCTACGATGGGGTCCTGATCTCTGCACTGCACTCGACAGCTTCCTCCCTTGGCTGTCGAACACTAACTGACTAATGTAACCAAGCCAGGTACAAAGGCATGAGAAATGAGCATGGCTCAACCCAACGGCCAGAGAAGCGAGACGTGGAAACGACAATTACACAAAAAATATTGCTCAGCGATATGCACTGTCTATACAGAAACACAGCCACTTATGAAACAATGACAAAGGTTATGAAAACTCGTTACAAATCTGAGTGCAAAAGCAAGTGGTTAAGGGACTGGGCGAAATTCTACGGATTTCTATATTGTTCAAGTGTTCCCAATATAATACTAATACAATGTCGTGAATTAATTCGTGACATTACGTCCCATCAAAATGAAATTTTTCATAGAAAAATTAACAGTAGCCAATATTTACATCCTGACTCAGTCACACAAGATTTACACTGTGGTGTGTGTACTATCCTGCTACAGGAGAAAATCACTGTCGCCAATGGGAGTAACACCCTCATATTTACTTAAAGAGAAGCAAGCTTGAGGGAAAAAATTCCATGACGATGGTTAAAAATGCTGTACTCAGGTCAAATTAAGCGAAAGTTTGCTACATTTACATTAACGACTAATTGTTATGTAGTGTGGTGTATATAATACACGGGGTAGATGTGACAGTTGTAGTGTAATTGTACCTAAATGTAAAATGATATAGTACAAATTAATAGTAAATGGAGTTGATGAGGGCAGAGGAGAAGAGGCAGCAGCATGCAGCAGAGACGATCAGCTGATCTGCACAGCAAACCTGCTACACCCGCCAACTGAATCTGTGAAATCACTCAAGGTGGAGCATCAAAAGTGTTGATGTGACAAACAATTTGTATTACATTACAAATTCTCTCTGCCTAGTAGTCAGTGCATATGCTACAAAAGGTACGCCCTAGCTGAAAATTTCGAGTGACAGCCAAAGCTTCGTACATTCGAAGTCGCCATTACTTTCTAACTGGGTACATTATTAACCAGGAAACGTAGTCCTTGGATTGCTTAAATCTCTCAGGACCCTTGTAGTTTGCTGATTTAACCTACATTAATAACCAGGAAACATGTTAGTCCTTGGGTTATATAAATCTCTCAGAACAGCCAGTAGTTTACTGGTTAAACCCACATTATTAACCAGGAAAACATGCTAGTCCTTGAATTGCATAAATCTTTCAGAAAAGCCAGTAGTTTACTGGTTAAACCTATGTCTCTATTAACCAAAGAACAAGATGTTCCCTGGTTAGCGCATAGACACAGTGTGGATGTAAGGGTTGAGGTCCAAAGCCATGCCTGGTGCTTTCAAGGGAGACAGCAGTCAATCAGGCACCAGCTCCTTCTTTCATCTGCGAGACCAGCTTCACTTCAGCTGATCCACCCCCTGCAGCATCAACTCCTGGTACGTTAAAAAGATCCTGATAGGTGCCAATTAACTAACAGGGCACTAAGTGACCCACAGCTCATCACAGGTCGAAAATAAGAGTAGTGACTGTTAACTCAGGGCTCTGTGCATATGCTCCTAGTCTAAGTACTGTCTGATGGTATTTGTCCCTATGCACTCGGACATCCTAAAACATAGTTATCCTTATAATTCTATACTTACGACTAATATCAGTAAGTTGAGAGTCCCTACGCAAACTCAGGCAGGTCACATTTTAACACCCAGCTTGGATGTGAACACTCATGTGGATAGCATGTATTTTCTGGGAATCCTCAGAAATGCCCACAGCTCGAGACACACCACAAGATAATTCAGACACAGCCTCGGAATGCCTCTGCGGAGTACTCGAACTTAACCTACGGTACATATGTATGTACAGGCCCTGGACATAACGTGTCCTGTGGGACCAACGGCGAGACGTCAGGTCTGCACCCACATTGCCACTTCCCTCTCTCTCAAATGACTCAGAGATAATGGGTGTTGATTCAAATGGTGCAGAAAAGACATGTCTCTGATTGGTGGTACATTGACACACATTGCAGCAACGTACAACCTATCTATTTCCTGTCCCATTCTTGGCCAGAATAAGTCAGCACGGATATGGCCTTGGGTTTTCTTTTTGCCCAAGTTACATCCTGACGCTGACCAACGACCCCATTCTAACACTGCTTGGTGATACTATGCAGGAACGACAAACTGCAGTCTAATCTCCCCCTGGGGTGTTAGTGACACTCGGTACAGCCATCCTTGTGTATAAAGGAACCTGGCTTGACCTCCCTGTGAATGCTTAATCACTTTACCCTTTAGTTTCTTCCGCACAACAGCAAGTGTCGTTTCAGACTGTTGTTCCAGGACAGTATCTTGACTACAAATCACATCTTGCAGCATTGCAGTGGTCAATGGGGTGACACGGTTTGGAGCCTTGGACATGGCTTGTGTTAGTGCAGCTGAAGTCTGAGTAGTGACATCTACAGTGCAACTATGTTTGGCACCTGGTATGTTACCTATGATAAGATCAAACAAAGGTTCTGGCATGACAACTGCAACTGTTGAACCAGTGTAAAATGGAGATGCTACCTGGATACATGCCTCAGGGAACAATCTCACTGATTCATCAATAAGTTGAGCTTGGATCTGTCAAACTGTATACTCCTCAGGCTGAACTAGACTCTGCCTGACAAAGCAACCTGAGGAACCACTGTCTCCTAGGACATTTACAGAAACACCTCCCACAAACCCTGTCTGAACAAGGAAGGCACTGTTATCTGTGAGAGGGCCTATGGAGGAAGCAGCCAGCCATTGATAAGGCTGCATAGCGCATAACTCTACGAATGCAACGCCCTGAGGACTAGATGCCTAAGGGGTCGTGCTCACCATCTGGGGAGTTGGAGCGTTGACCACCTGTGGAGAAGAGCTCACTGTCTGTGGGGGACTAGTTCCTTGTGAAGGCACTGCTAGGGACGACACCATCGTGCACCTGTCAGGGAATGAAGGCTGCATTTGCCTTCTGCCTCCGATACACTAGGGCTGGTGCTGAAAAGGATTATCTCAATTGTTGATGATGTGGCTGATACTGCTGCTCGTTAAGGAACTTATACCTTTTCTGCGTATTCTGTCCCAGGTCCTTCTTCTGCAGTGTGTTTGGACGGTGGCCATTATTCTGAGCATGAACTTGATGCTGGAGTTCAGTCTGAGATGGCTTCCCAGACTTGGCAGTATCTATCCTGTTCCAGGTCTGTTGCTTACGAGTTTGGTACCTGTACGCAATGAAGAGTACATCGGTCTTTTCCACCATTTGGCCGGCATCCTTTACCTGACATTTCTTAAGCTGAACCATAAGCTCAGCAGGCCACGACTTTTCTAGAAGTGTGTGCAGCATAAGGTCAGTTATCCCCTCTTGCGTGGGAAGGGTCTCATCTTTCTCCATCCACTCATCTACTGTAAGTAAGCAGTGAAACGGTCGAAGAACTGAACAGCAGTCTCCTTTTCTTGGAGACACACCCTCATGAACTGACTCCTGGCGTCCTCAACTGTGAGACCGAACTCTTTGACGAGTGCGGCCTTCATCATCTCATAGGTGAGATTGTCTCCGCGAATTCTGTGGAGAATATCGTGTGCAGGGCCCTCAAACAAGCTAAGAAACTGGAGCTGCTTAGCCGCCTCATCCAGCTGGTACAGCAGTACCATGTCCTTGAAACGAGCTATGAATGGCTCGATTCGCTCACCTCCCTTGTATGAAGAAAGCTTGAGGCACAGGGTTGCCAGAACATGTGCTGGGAGAGTGCTCATGGAGATCGGGTCAGCTGCACCAGATGTGCCTGAAGCCAAGGAGTCTTGCTTGAGCTTCAGCACCTGAAGCTCATGTTTCTCATGTGCCTCGCGCTCGGCACGCTCGTGTTCACGTTGTTCTCGCTCGCATTCACGTTCTCTCTCACGTTCCTTGCATTGTTCTCACTCGTTTTTCGTGCTGTTCTTACTCGCATTCAAGTTGAATTTTCCACTGTTCACAGGCATCATTCTGACATCGCTGTTCAAAAGTGTACCGTGAGAGAACAGTCTTTAATTTCCTGGGGATTGGTAAGCCCCATATCCTTGGCTTCCTGAATATATAAACTAGTAGCCATGATGCTAACTCAGCTAAGACTGAGTGGACTAAAAACTCACGTACTGACTGCTGTTTCGCAGAGGAATGATAATAATCAAAACTAAAGAATATAGGCACAGGCTGTTGGTGACCAGTTTTATCTAGTTAAACTGGTCAAGAAAGAAATGAAAAAATGCAACTTACTGAGAAAACTTTTACATAAAATTAATAAAGCAGAATCAATAACCACCAGTAAGGCAGTGCCTACAAACTTTAATGATAACTAATAACTAGCTAAGAGTGAGTCAGTTTATTTCGTTACTAACTTTAATGCTAAGAGTTAATATCCTGACGAGGTTGCCAAATGTCACGGGGGGAAGTGGCAATACGAATAAAATGCTAATATATCGTCGGTTGAAACAAGGAATTCACTTTTGAAATCAAGTAACACATTTTACTTTATGCTGACTTACTTTGCCGATTCTCTAAAGAAGAGAATATTATAAACATTCTTAACAGTACACAGCGGAGACTAATCACTCACGAATGCTGTATCGTTAGTACTGTTGGCCTCTGAGAAAGTGACTACCCCTGACAATCAATGACTGATAATAATAATAATAATAATAATAATAACGATCAGGATCTTGCTGATGCAAACTCCTAGCTGGCACAATGGATTTAAGAATTAATACCAAAGAACTGGCCTAAATACCAGTTGTGATTAATATATAAAAAATTTGTGCAAACTAGGACAAGCAAATTAAAGGCCGCACATTGAGGAGAAATCAAACACGATTATACATTTACATTAAGCTCAAAGAAAGGAACTGTAAATTTACTAATTACAACAAAAAGTTATGCTAGAAGAATCTCAGTGAATTCAAAATATCAAAGGGAATACACTCACGCACACATTCAGACAAATAGCTAATAAACTTAAGCCTAGAAAAACAAAAACGAAAATACGGGTCAGTGGAGAAAAATGGAGCTGTAGCTACGAAAAGACTGGTCGTCTGTCTGTTGCTATTCCAGGTGCTGGAAGTCACTGCTAATGTCCACTACTGCCGATCACCAACTCGGTGGAGACATGTGGGAAACGTCGAACTGGACTCTGTAGCCGCTACGATGGGGTCCTGGTCTCTGCACTGCGCTCGACACCTTGCTCCCGTGGTTGTCCAACACTGACTGACTAATATAACCAAGCCGGGTGCAAAGGCATGAGAAATCTGTGCGGCTCAACTCAACAGCCAAAGAAGCAAGGCATGGGAACGACAATTACACAAATAAATATCGCTCAGTGAAACGCCACACTGTTGTATCTTTATCTCTTTTCTATCGTTACTTCAATGATCACTGCTCCTCTGAACTGTCTACTTGCATCTTTTCACCTGTACGACTGGTGCATAGCACCTGTCTAGCAACAATTTTCATCCCTTTTCTTTCCAGTTCTCTAATGCAAGAGTAAACCGTTACTCCCAGTCCTTCATTTATGCAACAGGTCAGCTCTGGAACCGTCTCCCTCTGTCTGTATTTCCTACTTCCTATGAACAAACACAGTGTGTCCAGGCATCTCAAAATCAATGGATCTTGAATTTGGCTCTCTTTTGTATTGTTTTTGTTTTTTCTTGGAAGGAAAGGTTTGTGGGCTTCTGGCCTTTGGTTCCTTCTTTCTTGCATAAGAAAACAAACCGTCTATACAGAAAGTCAGTTATGAAACAATGAGAAAGGTTATGAAAACTTTTTACAAATCTGAGTGCAAAAGCGAGTGGTTAATGGACTGAGCGAAATTCTACGGATTTCAACATTCTTCAAGCATTCCCAGTATAATATTATACAATGTCAGGAGTTAAATCGTGACAGGTGGATACAGTAACGATATCTCTCGTCATCTGTTAGCAGGAAAATAAAACAAAATCCTACCCAAACTCCCAAAATATGCGTGTCAATGTTTGCCGACATTGTTCAAGCCAAATCAACCAGGAAAGCCTTAGTAAGTGGTCCAGTGGCCTCCTGCTTTAATAACCTTTTGCAGTATTCGCGGCAACAATGTTGTTGATGGTTTGCTGGTTTCGTCTGAACGGCTCCCACTCGTCCTTGTTGTGCTAGAGGAGAAGGGTCCGTGTCCTCTCATTCCCTGGCTCCCATGCGTTGACAGTCTGGGCCCACACAGTTTCGATGACTGTGCTAATGCTTGATCTGTCACGTCAGTTTATTTCTTCCACGAGCCAGCGCTCGATATCACCATATATCTAAAGCTTGTTATCTGGCGCCACTGCAAAGTGTAATGCAGCCTTATCTACCGAATATTATCACTATGTCACGCCCTGAATGAAAGAAAATAGACAAATTATGTGACCACCACTTCGCATATCATTCTCCCTCTCATACCTTCCCTCCCTCACTCCATTCCCTCACCATCACTCGTCCCCCTACCCACTTTCTCCTCTCTCTCTAGCCCCTCCCTCTCAGCCTCTCTTACTCCAGTGTGACTTGCTGCTCATAAAGGAGCCAGCCTGAGGCACTGGGTAATGGAGGATAAGTGATTATTTATGACCACGACTGTACGTATGTTAATATTTTATGTTTTTATTTTTTAAAAGATATCTTAACTGTTGATGTATATGGAACAGCTCTTGACTTGCTTGATTCTCTTTCAAATATTGCTCTTCCTTATAATAATACTTGCGCCTCGCCTGACAGTCAGCAGGTGATGAGAAGGAGTGTACTGTAGAGAGGCATTACGTTATTTGCAGTCGCTTGTGTTCTGTCGGTTGAGGTATTTTACCCATTAGTGTAAGCACACTGGCTATTTAGTTTGGTTTAGCTATTTGTATTTTTAGACCTTTCTATAGTGTGGCGATTTGTCTGGTGGGTTTATTAGTGTTACGATTTTTAGTTAGGTGTTATTCTGTATGAATTAGTGAATAACCATCTCTCAATATATGGCAATATATTGGTAATGGACGTGCAGCTCATCCTTAACCATGTCAAAAATCTTTCCTCAAGGCGACTGGGACGATGTGCAGTATCAGTCATCAAGGAGTGGCTTGAACGTTGGAATATTCAGTCTAGTCCACAGACCTTTCCCCAGAAGATTTAAGTGATTGATTTCCAAAGAAGAGATCCAACCTTAAATCATGAGGAACGTTCCAAGTCTCCGCGAGTTCCACATCTGACTTCGCAAGTAAGTCAGCCTGCTCAGTTTCGTAAACACGACAATAACCAGTCACCGAGATCAGTGTGAAGGACTTCTTGCATGAATGCAATTTATTAATGATGCGGCCGTGCATCTCATGAGAATCAGCATTGCAAGAAACAAGTCCCCAGAGGTTTGGTATAGAGTTTGAATAAATGACAAAAGAGTCATAATGAGAGTTTAGAGCGTATTCTATGGTTTTCCCTGTGGGAAAAACTTCAAAGGTAAGCATAGATGTATAAGAAGGCAACTAAAACTTGAGGAAATATTCATTCAATCACAAATTAGCATCCACACATTCACTCGACTTGAAGTCATCGGTGCACAGTCGGTGGGACCCCAGATGGCGCCTGATGATGTTGTCAATCAAGTGGTGGACCTCCGACCCTGGAGCCTTGGTCTTCAATGCTGGGAGCCATGAAAATTTAACACTGAAGTTGGGTGGTTCCCAAGGAAGTATATTTTTAAACAACTAGCCACAGTCACTCATGTTCACACCAAGCTCCTGAGTCAGCAAGTGGAGGTGAGTGGCAAGTGGCAGACGAACACCCCGCATGAGATGGAGGTGTTGATGCAGGGGGGTAGAGGCCACATTGCCTATACCATTATTCCAAACGGTTTATATGCTGTCTGAGAAAAGAAGATGATCCTGACGAATATAAAGGAGAGCTACAGTCAAAGAAACAATTTTCTTCCCACTTCCATCTGAAGAAACTATACAACTGGCTATATATCAATGCATGATTAAGTTACTTCGATTTTTCCGCTATGTATTCATAAAACTCTGGGAAGATACTTGTGTCTGTGCCTGTACATTCACATCACCTCCAATTCCATTATGAACTACACCTATTCACTTTAAGGCTTCAAGAAAAATTTGCAAGCATTTATTTTATTACACATCCAATCTCCTTAGTGTGGCATCAGGTGCTGACCCATGCACCTGCGAGCCATAGTCCAGGTTAAATAAAATTAGGGACTTATACACCATTAATACAGTTTTTTTTTTCAGTTGGCTTTCCAAGTAGTAATCGCTAGGTACTTAAGGGCACATAATGGTTTACCACAACGAAAAAGAAAATCATTAAAATGGAATTTAAAATTTAATCATCAATCAAAATGTATGCCCAAAAGTTTTACAGAACTCTGAAAAGTATCGACTGATTATCCAAAGTCAAATGCAAGACAGGGACGTTATGGGTGATAAAACAAGAGCAGCACAGTTAAGAACAGAATACTTAAGTACCCACTGCAAGGCCCACTGGTGGACGGAATCAAGGTCTGCTAATTCGCTCAGCCAAAAATCGCATTACAGGAGGAATGTCGCATTGTACAACTGTCAGCATGGCGTAGGTATTTATGATTCCTCGGGATGGGAGCTGATGACAAAATATCATTGATCGTAATATTAAACAACGCAGGGGCTAAACACGTTGCCCTTAGGCACCCTGTTTTAATGGGCAAAAACATCTGTTACTATGTTATGGGGCAGAATCCAAGAGAAAGTTCTGTCCCTCAAAAATCTTGAAACAAGAATGGGTCAATTACTGTTTAAATCAATATTGCAGAGCTTCATTAGTATACAGTGTCACCACTTCATGTCATAGGCATTATGGATGTCCAGGAACACTTCTGTCATGGACTCCTCATTGACAGATACCTCCAATACGCAATGTTCCAAATTCATTTAATGATATAGTGAACTGATTTTATGGAAGCCACTTTGTCGATCATTTAACGAGTTCTTCAACTCTAAAACAAAATGAGGCCAATTATTAACCATTCGTTCCACGACCTTACAGAGACAAAAAGTCAACATAATAGGAGGAAATGAAGTAGGATTCATAAAACGACCAGCCTATTTGGATACTGGTATGACCTGCAGAATGTGCCATGAGTTTGGGAACGTTAACGAAACCCAAAGCTAAACTGTAAAATCCTAACAACTCAATCAGGGTTCCTGATTAAGATGCTGGATCATACCGTATGTGATGGTATCTGGTACAGGACTGGTGTCTTTATAGGATTTTAGGGCAAAGAGGTTCAATCATGCTGGATTGACACTTTCTGCTGAAGGGACTATATTGATGAGCCGGTGGGACTAGCTATTAGTCTCCTTCCTGGTCTGCAGTACTATTTGCCCGAAGGATAGCTGTGTCATTTACTGTGTTGGCCTGAACTGATTTCCATTGATCAATTGCTCAACTACAACACCGAAGAACCCTAGAGTATACTGTTATGTGAATGTGGTTGTTGTACTGAGTTGCATACTTGGACTATTGTGCGCTTGTATTATTGAATGATATCATTGTTGTGAGAATGAGTATATTGTGTGTTAGTGGCATGTGTATTGAATGAACTTGTTTTGTTTATTTGCAATACAATTATATTTATAAGATGAATTTCCTTTTATTTCTTTGATATTGAATGAAATAAGAGAATATCAACTGAGCAGATTGTCACTGTTGCTATCAAACATTCAGTTCTTTGACATCCTGTAAACCATACACCTCCACATGTCACCACTTCGGCGCTAACACCCATCGTCCCTTCTAGAGCTGTCTTATACAGGACTGGTGTATTAGTATTTGTGAGGGTGTTGTTACGGCATGCTTGCAGGTCTCATGGTAGATCAGGGAAGTTTGTTATTTATTGAAATTTTATACTCGTATTCTGTTCCTTGCCCTAACCGGGAATCGAACTCGCGTCCTATGGAACCTGAGACAACTTCTCTACCGACTCGACCACCGGTTCCACCATCTAATCCTAGTAAACTGGTGATGTTCAATTGTCTACCTAATTCTCTCGTCTGATCCTCTCTTTCCATTACAGGTTTCTAGCCTAACCTTCCATTTGTTCTCTTTTACTTAAAAAAATAAATAAATAAATAAGTAAACAACTAGTTCACTTCAGTTTGAGCTTTATAATTCTGACTGTTGTTCAGCGTTTGTGTTCGTTCAACTGCATCAAAGACAAATCGATTAAAAGTAGAATACTTATAAATTTACCTAAACATTTGTTTAATGACAGTAAATACCAATGATGTGTTTCTAACTATAACACGGACAACTGGTTATCTGATATACCCACCATGAATTTGTTATCAACAATTACATTATCGTGACTATAACTTTCATACATCATAGACAGATAGTAGCAGTTTTCACATGCTTTTAATATCTGACACTACCTTGTTGGATATTCACCCTTCTCTTCACTAGCAGAGAAGTACTGGAAAAGTATTTACATAGAGATGATAGAATTAACGGCAATACACTGGAAAATATATTTCACATTCTGCAACCATTCAGGACTTTGGCAAAAGCTTTGCCATTGCACATGACTCTTAAAGGCTTTCAATAGAGTCTGGTATAAAACTTTAATATCCATTTGCCCCATTAAAGTTTCTATCTTTCCATCTGTGCCCTCATCTCTAACTTCCTTTCAGGTCGTTGCTGTTGTATACGGCCACTATTCTTCTCTTAGAGCAGTCAATAGTGGTGTTCCTCTTGGTTCTGTCTTATCACCAACTCACCTCTTCCTTATATTCCTCAATGACCTTCTGAGCGGTACATCAAACCTTATCCACTCATACAATGATGACTCCACCCGTCGCCTTTCCATTTGGTTCCCACAGCGTCCATCTCAACAGTTTCAACAAACAAGGAATGAGGCTGTGGCACACCTGTCTGACTTGGTACATATCTCTTACTGCGGTAAAAGTAATCTCGTTTTTAATGCATCAAAAACTCAGGTCCTACATCCTTCGAAACTTCAGAATCTTACATAGGAGTACCTTCTATTATTCAACAATGTCCAAATCCACCGTGCATCGTCGCTGAGCATACCTGGGATTCGTTAATTTCGGATTTATCTTAGATTGGTCATTTTACTTCTCCTGTTAAATCTGCTTCCAAAATATTAGGTTTGCTAAGCCGACTCCTCCTTATTTACCCCTGCACAGTTGTTGACTTTATACAGATGTTTTGTTCGCCCCTGTGTAAAACACAACTCTTATGTGTGGGGAAGCTCCCCACATACAGCCGTTCTCAAGAAGGTGGAGTCAAAGGCATTTCGTCTCATTAACTATCCTCCTCTTACTGGCTTCCTTCAACCTCTGTCTCTTCGCTGCACTGTTGCATCATTATTACATCCCGACTCTGTCAGTCCAGTAGTTTCAGGTGTGGATGGTTCGTCAAACCATCTCTGGACGTTTCGGGCTCTTTGCCTCGGACATTTGTCATGGGCTAACAGTATCTGCCTAGGGAAAAGGGTAGTCCTGCTCAAGGAGAGAAATCAGAAATTCCTCTTCAAGAATTTCAGGATACTTTGCTGCTGTAAAGCGTCCATCAACGAGAGAAAGACAAATCCACGCTCTAGGGACATACGCATCCACACAAATTTCATTTGACGTGCTGGCTACATGCTTCTTCATAGATGTTTTAGGCGTTGTATCTGTTGTTGGGAAAATAGGACAAGTCACAAATGTCATTTGGCGAGCAGTTACATCAGTGGTTTTTATGCGGTGGGGTATGTTCTTGGTTCAGTTGGTTTATCTGTCTATCCTCCCGGGTGTGAAAATCTTACTGAACGGAATATCATAAATAAGGAATATATTGAAGACTAAGCAGAAGCGGTATTTAATTACGGCCGAACAAAGGCATAGCTCAAGGAAAAGGTCAGTTAACTTCATATTACCTGATATTGACCTAATGTGGTAAAAGTTGAGAGTCAGCATCGGATGAATTGAATACTATTTCGGAACTGTTAGTCAAAGGCAAGGGTAACAGGGCAATGGCAATGATTCAGACCTTTCTCTCAGCTAGTTTTGGTTCGATCTGGACAAAGCCTGGAAGGGGTTAAGGTCAGACAAGGATGAAGTGATTCAACCTAGAGGACAATAATGAAAAGGTCACTGTCACGAAGACAAGGTCAATGTAAACATCTTTAATCAAATTTGAACCAGTATTCGTCAAGTGTTTGAAGGACGGAAATACTTATATTAACTGGATTTTTTGGATACGCGGTCAAAGGTAAAGGTTACAGGGTAAAGTCGAAAGCTACAACCATACACAAATTGTGTGATTTGGATGTTTCACTCTGACCTGAACTTATTGCTGTCTTTAACCCCTTAACCGCGGGTATTGTTTTGGTCTGACTGTCCTCTCCCGCGGGGGTTTCAGCTAAATGTAAACAAACCTTTAAACCTTAATAACTCTACACAGAATAAAGCTAGAGAAAAAAATAAGGTACCATTAGAAAGTACTAACCTTCAGCTTTCCATTGATGTAGGTTTCATGACTTTGTTGACTTTCACAGGACGGGCAGAGCCGTTAGAAGTGAGGGGTGTAAAAGCACTATTTTACGCCCCACACACCAGTACCAAATGCCAACCACTCTCTCATAATAGTAATATAAACATATATGAACACTGTACATACGATAAACACCCACTCTGTGTTCACTGCGGCAGCACCTCAGTTCACTGCGGCGTCACCCGCTCACTGACGTTTCAGGCGATCTTTTCATTATTTCTAACTTCTAATATTATTTTACATATAATCTGGGCAATATACATTTTATTTACACTGCACTTATTACTATATTGCGTCACTGTCGCATCACAGAATTACACAAGTGCCGCAGAATTACACGAGTGTCGCAGATTCTCTTATTACAATATCACTTATTATACTGGCCAATATTTACATTTTTTTCTAGGCAAAATATCCCTTATTACTACATTATCCATTATACAATTATTGGTAAAGCACGTCACTGTCACATCTTTCAACTGTATATCGCGGCTGTCACTTTCAAGTATTTACTCAGATAGTGGTACTTCTGGCAAAAGCACAGAGTCACACAGAGAGCGACTTTGGCATTCCAGGCACTGGTGTGTGCTCATTTTTTCTAAATCCGAGGCCTCCGTGTGGTGTTATGACATACTCTGCAGCTGCCCTGTGACAACCTGCCGCCCAAGCACTGTAAGAGGCAATTTCACAGAAGCTGGTGCCGGCTCATGTAATCTGGCGGCACTCAAGACGGTCAGGTTCATGTGTCAGAGTGTCGCCTTGGGATCAATGTCGCTCACCTTTGACCAAAATCGTGCAAGCAGCTGCTGCACGACAGTCTTGGAGGAACTGTACAATACCAGGGATGGTTACCTTATGCCCCCAACTTGTGTCTTGTAGAGGATGAAGGCGTTGGAGGATGCACGCATATCGAGCATGTGCAGGCTTAAGCTCTTCCTGTACCATCGGGTGTTTCTCCTGAGACAGTCGATTTCGCCAATCATCATATCAGACCATCAACAAGTCTGAAACATGTTGACATTGTAATCAATGACGGCATCAGAGCTTCATGATTGGCTCTCCCGTCCTGTAGCTGACCTTCCCAGTTCTCTGCAATTCCCTCTTGTGGATTGGTGCTGATCATATTCACGATCTTCTTGTCATGCTAAACCTGATCGCCAGAAGCTTGTCTGACTTCTTTCAGGTGCACATCTCCCTTTGGATGAGGATGATGCTTCTGGGAAACTTGGCCACTCTTTCCTATAGCTCCGTAAAAAAGTGCCAAGCAGTGCCAATGTACCGTGTTCAGCCAGGTATTTGGAGAGTTTCTGGTGCTGTGTAGTAATTGTCTGTGTACAGCACTTTATGATTCCCCACCAAAATACCTCTCCATCAGCACTTTTACAACGGAGCCAGAGAAGCTCAAGGGGTCTTTTCCTGCTCACGTCCATTGTGCTAGCAGAGTAGATGACGAAATCAAGGATATACCCCATCTCACAGTCACACTAGCACAAAGAACTTTATCCCAAAGCCGGTTCGGCGTTTTAGCTGGGGATGTACTGTATGAATTTGAGACGTCCTCTGAACAATATACTGCAGGGATTCGCTCATATGACGACTTTCTGCATAGGACGGAAAAAACGCATAAATCGATCCCTAATCCTGTTGAGAAAATCCCTCACTTTCCACAAAGGGTCAGTTTGGGACGGGTTTCCATTGTCAGCTTGAAGTGCAGGTATCCTAGCAGCTGTCGGAACCGATCCCGTGAACATATACTTCCTGAATATTGGGATAGAAGTAATGTCTTTGTCCACGAGCCAGTACTCCTCTCAACTCATGTCTCTTGATATGGGGCATCAAAAACATTATTGTGCAAAAAGAACACATACAGCTCTCTGATCCCGACAGGCAACCACGCTAATACTTCTGCTTTGGTGAGGCTCAATAGGGTCCCAGCCCCTTCTGCTGCACACTGAGCTGCATACCTATTGGTCTCATCGCTGACATGCTGCACGATTTCGTCATCCATGAAAGGCCAGGAAGTAGTCCACAAAATCATCTCCTGCGTTGCATGGAAAGGCAGGCTGTATTCCAGCATTTGTCATATCAAACGGCTGATTGTGTGGCTGAAAATCTGCACCGTCGGACCAAACAAATGCATCAACCTTTCCTGTGCGTGGTTCAGTGGAAGTGGCAGGTCGCATTGTGCACTCGTTTCCCACGTGAGAGAAGGAGCCGAGGTGGAGGGCAATGGAGTGAGGCAATGGGTGAGGCAGGAGGTGAAGAGGCAGAGGCGAAGCGGGAGAGGAAAGTGAGGCAGAGGCGAGCGGGAGGGGGTGAAGTGTGGGGGGGCAGTGAGTGGGTGGGTGGCAAGGGGTGAGGGAGCTGAGCGGGGGCAGGCGGGGGGTTACTGACTTGAGAGGTGCGTGGTGAAACTTTGACCCTTTCTTCCCCTGCTTATCACCTCGCTTATCGCCCAGCTTTGCCCTCCAACTGCCATGCATCCCCCCTTTGTTCTAGGCCGGCCTGCCACTGCCTTTCTGCCATGGCCTGCACGGCCTGCCTTTCCCTTTCGCTTTGCAGGCTCTGGGGATTCATATTCCCTCAGATGATGTACACTGAAGAGGGACCCAGAGGCACGGCAGAAGATGAAGATGATGTGAGGAGCAATGAGGGCTAGGGGAACGGGAAAGTGATGGGAAATGCTTACTAGGGCCTGGTGTAGGAGACGTAAGTCTGCGCTTCACTCCCTTCCCACGTGCAATACCAATTTTCCCCATAGGTGCCTTCCCTTTCCCAGAGTAAGTTGGGGGTGGTGGGGGGGAAACAACACGATCACTTTCATCACTGTCACTGTCAATGGTAAAGGGTTCACCACCAATCACTGCAAAATCGTCACTACTTGCTGTAAGTGTACCACTCTCACTGCCACAATCCAGAGTAGTACTTACAATTTTGTCCAGCTCTGTTCTAATTTCTGGAGTGCTCAACCCCTTCTGGAGTGCTCAAACCCTTCTGCCTCGCCGTCGGCAGTTCCTTCACCGGTGTAGAGGTCGAAGGCACACTAGCACTGATCACTTGCGAGGAGGAAGCGAGCGACGATGAGTTGGGATGGAGCGCCATTCTCACGCTTGCAGAGCTGGACAGAATACTGACTGATGCGGAGTCCAGGGCAGGGGTGGGGGGGGCCCCCCCCCGGGGTTGGAGGAGGGAGGTGTGGGATGGCTGGCGTGAAAGAACTCGACAGCTACTCTTGCGTGAGACAATTTGCGCACAGGAAAAACGCTCGGTGTTCAAAATATTCACGATCATTCCAGAATGACACCCGCGGTTTGGTCTAGTTTTGTCAATGTCATTCTGGAATGACACCCGCGGTTAAAGGGTTAAAACCAGATTTGCATGCACCTGGAAGATGTTTTGATTTACATGACAATATTACATGTTACATGTATTACGTAAGTGCAATGCAAATACTGTATTATAATTATTTACTCGTTTATATACAGGCACATATGATGCCTTCTGTATTACTAAACCTGCCTTTATTTCTCTTCCAGCAGTGTATCTTCCCAGTGTTGTTTGGAAGAACGTTTTTTCGTCGGTGAATATAACACGAATCCTGTATTTATGATCTTCCTGCCCATGGTTCTCTACTTATCAACATCTGTCCTCATGATGTTAGTTTTTTTTTTTTTTTTTTTTTTTTGCTGGTATCCTGTGATACATTCGGCATGTATCGGCCGTCACGCAGTCAGAGCAGTCACATCTACTGGTAGTTCATTTGTTCTCGTATCCGCGTTCATAAAGAAATTTTTCTCATCACATATCTGTAGATCGTCTTCGGCCGTGGTATTCAATGGTGGTCGTCCCCATGGGTTGTTGTTCCGGTCTCGACTTTCTGCCCAGCATGTTAGGCATAATGAGACTGTTGGTTTGATATTCCAAGCGTGTTGGCCATCTCCCCTGTAGACTTTCCATTCTCGCCTGCCAACGGTTTGCCCTCGAAGGACGAGAGTGCATTGCTGCCGGTTCATTGTTTACGCATCTGCCCCGTGCATGGATTGTAACTTGCCTGGACGCCTTGGTTTGTGAGGGCGTAACGTTTCCATTGTGTCTAGCATTACAATATTAAACACACACACACACACACACACACACACACAGATCTATATATATAATAAATAGACAGATAGATTGACAGATATATATCTGTGTACCTATCTTCTATCTATTTATCTCTCTCTCTCTCTCTCTCTCTCTCTCTCTCTCATATATATATATATATATATATATATATATATATATGTATGTATGTATTTATATATATGTATATATATATATATATATATATAATGTTGAATGCCGTGAAGAGTATGTATGAGGGCGCTAAGGCTACAGTGCATGTGGATAGGTAAGTGAGTGAAATTTTCTGTTTGACGTTTGGATTGAAATAGGGATGTGTCATGTCTCTATGACTGTTCAATCTGTTCATGGATCGGACTATAAAAGAGGTACAAGGTAGGGTAGTGGATGTTGGAGCGGCCCTAATGAGAGAGGACAGTGTTTGGCAACTCCTTGTATTGTTGTTTGCAGATGATACTGAGTTGTTGAGTGAAGACGAAGGGGAACTGCAAGGTTTGGTGGTTGAGTTTTTTTTTTTTTTTTATGCGAGGAAGAAGGAACCAAAGGCCATGAGCCCGCAGTAACAGTTCCCTCCAAGAGAAAAACAAAATACAATATAGAGCCAAATTCAAGATCCAATCATTTTGAGATGCCTGGACACACTGCGTTTGAAAGACTGGAGATCATAGGCAGCAGGAAATACAGATAGAGGGAGACAGTTCCAGAGCTGACCTGTTGCATAAATGAAAGACTGGGAGTAAAGGGTTAACTCTTGCATTAGAGAGTTGGACAGAAAAAGGATGAGAGTTTGCTGCCAGACGGGTGCTACGCGCCCGTCGTAGAGGTGGAGGAATGCAAGCAGACAGTTCAGAGGAGCAGTGATCATTAAAGTAGCGATAGAAAAGAGATAAAGATGCAACAGTGCGGCGAAGAGACAGAGGTTGAAGGGAGTCAGTAAGAGGAGGAGAGTTAATGAGACGAAAAGCCTTTGACTCCACCCTATAAGAGAAGAGCTGTATGTGGGGAGCCTCCCTAAACATGAGAGTTGTACTCCACACAGGGGCGGATAAAACCCCTGTATACAGTCAACAATTGTGCAGGGGTAAAGAAAGAGCGTAGTCGGCTTAGCACTCCCAATCTCTTGGAAGCAGATTTTACTAGAGTTGTAATATGATATTTCCATGATTAGTCCCGAGAAATTGAAACCCCAAGCATGTTCAAGGATGATGCAGTGATTAAGCTGAATATTATTAAACATTAGTGGGGTATACTCTGTGGAAGATTTTGTCGGGTTGATAGGTGTAAGAACTGAGTCTTAGATGAATTAAAGACAACCCATATTATTTTTACCTCAGTCAGAGAATACGAGCCAAATCAGACATTAAAATTATTATAGCCTCATCCCTTGCTTTGTTGAAGTAACTGTTGAGATGGGCGTTGCGGGAACTCGAATTGAAAGGTGAAGGGTGGAGTCGTCAAGTGTATGAGTGGATGAGGGTTAGATGTACAGCTTAGCGATCATTGATGAATAAAAGGAAGAGAGTTGGTGATAGGACAGAAGCCCTGAGGAACACCACTGTTGATAGATCTAGGAGAAGAACGATAGGCCGTCTACAACAGCGGCATATAGAACGACCAGAAAGGAAGCTAGCATGATGAAGGCACAGATAGAAGGATGAAGAAACCGTAGGAGGGCAGTTTGGAAATTAAAGATTTATGCCAGACTCGATCGAAAGCCTTAGAGATGTCAAGTGCAATGGCAAAGCTTTCGCCAAAGTCCCGAAAGGAGGATGACCACAGGAGTCTGAAAGGTAGGTGAGAAGATCGCCAGTGGAAGCGTCCCCTACAATGACGGAACCCTTACTGACGATGGTGAAAGAAGGTTTAATGATAAGGAAAAGATGCCTGTAAAATTTTTCTATTAAGAATTGACTCGAAAACTTTGAAATACAGGACGTTAAAGCAATTGGACGATAGTTTCGGAGGGTTGGGAGTGGTCACCCTTCTTTTGGGGCTGGCTGAATGAGAGCAAACTTCCAGCAAGAAGGAAAGGTACAAGTTGACAGACAAAGGCAGAAAGAGTTTGCCTAGGCAGGGTGTAAGCACAAGAAGCACAGTTCTTGAGAACTAACAGGAGGGACCCCATCCGGCCACATATGCCTTGTTAGTACTGAGGCCAGTGATGCCAGAAAATACATCAACTGAAGAAATTTTACATGTCAGTCATGGAGGAAGTCAGAGGGGGAAGTGATGGGAGGAACAGCACCGGAATCGTCTAAGGTAGAATTGGAGGAGAATCTGTTCAGAGAGAGATCTGCTTTATCAGTAGAGAGAAATAACACTACTAGAACCATCCCAACAGAGTAGAAGAGAGGAGGAAGGATGATGAGGTAAAGTTGTTAGAAAGATTTTTGGCAAGATGCCAGAAGGAGCGGGAAGAATTCGAGTCGGAGAGTTGAGAGCATTTTAGTATGGATGAAATTATTTTTAGTAAGAAATGGCGAAGAACAGACTTAGCACGATTCCGGGCAGAAACGTAAAGATGATGTGATTCAGGGGTGGGGTTGGCTCCAGAGTACCTTTTTGTAGGCCCTCTCACTTGTTGCGGATAGCATTAGAACAAAAGCGTGATTAAACCAAGGCTTTCTTGCATTAGTCAAGAAGGATATGAGAAAGGAAAAGGATGCATGCTTCCTTGCCCGAGAGAATAACACTCCGTAATGCGCAAGGCACACTCAGATGGCTCCCGGCCACGGAAGCAATAATCATTCCAGGGAAAATCAAAGAAGTACTGCCTGAGGGCCTCCCGGTCCGCGGCTCCAAAATGCCACAGACGACGTTTCACTGGAGGGTCCAACAGGCACGTGACCGGAGTGATAGGACAGGTTAAGGTGTCAGGTTGTGATCGGAGGAGCCCAACGGAGAGAAAAGATTAACAGGAAGTAAGCAGAAGGATTAGTTGTGAGGAAGAGGTCAAGTATGTTGGAGAAGCTCTCACCAAGGCGGTCAGGGATACGGGTAGGGTGCTGCTACAAGCTGCTCTAGGTCATTAAGGATAGAAAAGATGTAGGCTTGTTCACCAGGTGGATCCACAGAAAGGAGAGGAGAGCCAAAGGTGGTGGTGAAAATTGAAATCTCCAAGAATGGAGATTTCAGAGAAAGGAGAAATGGATAGAATGTGTTCCATCGTAGAAGTAAGATAGTCGAAGAATTTTTGATAGTCTGCAGAATTAGGGGATAAGTAAACAGCACAGATATATTTAGTCAGAGAATGACAGGAAAAGCCGAAGCCAGAGTGTGGGAGAATTCAGAAGAATCAAGTTCAGGAACACGAGAGCAAGATAAGTCGTTGCATATATATACACAACAGCCACCTTTGGCTTTGAAATGAGTATAGAGAAAGTAGGAGTGACAGCAGAAAAGGGTTTGCTGTCAGTTGTCCTCAGACAGTTGAGTCTCCGTTAGAAAAAGAAGGTGAGGTTTAGAGGAGGAGAGGTGGTGCTCAACAGAGCGAAAGTTAGAGGAAAGGCCGCGAATGTTGCAGAAATGAAGAAGAAGAGAGTCAGACCGTGGTTCCAGGCACCCTGAGTCGTCACCGGGAGACGGGCAGATGGTGGGGGCATTTATGGTCCCCCCCCCTGGGGACTCCGAGGCTTGATAAGACGACGCCATTTTGGTAAATTTTGAATAGGAAGTGTAGTGTGTACTGTGCATGTAGTGGTGAAGATAGTTAGAGAGAAATTCAGACTGGGAGAGCATGCTGGCCTACTCTCTGTGTAACTGAGACACTGAAAAAGTTCAGCAAAGGGGGATGGTCAGGAACTAGTCCTGAGGGCTGATGAAACGGGAGCTCCAGCACTCCCTGTCATCAGCTTTCCATCCACCTCGGGAGTACTGCCCTGCTCGACTGGTGCTACAGTCTACTCCTCATTGGGAGAGTATGTAAGAAACGGAATCTAAAGGTGAATGTAGGGAAGAGTAAAGTTATGGTCTTCGAGAGAAGTGAAGTCAGTGAATGTACAGTGAGGTTGGATGAGGAGAAAATGGGAAATGTGACTGCGTTTAAGAACTTGGGTACTGTGATGAGCAAGGATGGAAGTTTAGAGGATGAAGTGCTCGAAAG